>NW_013952595.1:691325-697547 GCF_001266775.1 Austrofundulus limnaeus
CAAGTCCTGGATTTTCTCCAAAGTGCCAGACTTATTTTGAAAACATTTTAAAATACTTATTTCAAACCCTCATCTGAGACCACCTGCGACCACGCAGAATTATGATGACTCCCTCTAGAGGTTTTCAGGAAACAACCCCACTGGAAGGAGACTGTAGGGCAAACCCAGAACTCACTAGAGGGACATTTTGTTATCTCTGGCTTGGGATTACCTTGGGATCCCCCATGAGGAGCTGACGTGTGTCACTGGGAAGAGGGATGTTAGGATTCCCCTATTGTTGCTCCTGCAACCCAAACATGGATATGTTGAAGATAATTAATGTTACTGATTCATGATGTGTCTCCAGCAAGGAAAAGATTTTCCAACAACTTTGTTGTGGTTAGGTACATTTGGACATATGGTAGTGGATATGTTTGCAAACAATGAGCTGGTCTTAAATTAGTTGAGTTAAAACATTTTTACGTGAGAATACTCATTATACCGCATTTGTATCTCCTCTCCTCTGCCTTTTTACAGAACTTGGTTATGTTCCTGGGCCTCTTGGTTGCTTGGCTGATCCCAGATGTTCCCAAAACCATTGTGGAACAGCTCAAACGGGAAAAGAAGCTCCTAGTCAACCTCTTTTTACAAGAAGAGAAGGAAAAACTACAGCTCATCCAGAGCCTCTTCGTTAAGGACGCCACCCACCACCCTGACAAGGAAGCACCCAACCAGGGCCAAGGCCTCCTCATTCCTGGTCGCTACAGTACTCTACCCTTGGGCCCAACGTCTGGCAGCGGAGGAGGAGGCCCAAGGGCAAGGTCTAGAGCTGCCAGCTTCAGCCAGTTCAGTGGAAACACGTCTTCATTGCCCAGGAAGGACCATTCAAACTCAAGGCACACAGCAGTGTGACGTGATGTTTCCATGTGTGGGGATGCATCAGCCAGGCCTCAGGGCGTGTAATTACCAGGACTAGGCTTGTGCTCATCTTTACCTGCGTTCTTTGTGTCTCGCAGTAAATAAGTTGTCACCTGGAGATTGTAAAACCTGGACAATTGACTCTCTAAAGGAATGAGTCTTTTATGTTCACATGGTTTAAATGGATGTGTGCGTGTTTTCTTCCTGCTTGTGCGACTGTTCACCTAAAAGTGTTGTCATTTTTACTCTTTGGTAAAACTGAGTTTAGTGAAGCACACACATTCATAGCGTAGACAAGCAATAATTACCATATTAGGGTAAATAAGTGAATATTACAGAAACATAAAAGAGCTATGGACTAAGACTGGTTCGATAATAAGCACCTACCCATCACTAACAGACCGTTGGACATTGTGGTTTACGGTTAGGTCTGTTCTTTCTGTATTTGTATTTTCCTGCTTTATGCTCCTTGTGTATTTAAATGTATTTTTGTTTACAGATTTTGTAGCTTTTACAAAATTCCACACTTTCTCTACTCTTTGTATAATTCAGGAGTCACTTTGAGCAATTTTCAGAATTCAGTTGCGTTGTGACCGAAGATCCGGCTGCTGGTCRTTTCCTTACTTTTTGCTCTACGTATTGACAGATGGAGAACATGCCAAGTGGCACCCTTGTGGTGCCATGCACTCCTGTTCAAACTGTAATATCAACAATGTATGATCTGTGAAGTTAAAGAAAAACTTTTATAAGCCATAAGGACTTTCACAGCTATCTGCTAACTGTAGAATAGTCTGCCTAATAACAGATAGATGCTAAGGGATCGTCAGCTCACAATGATCTCACTGTGTTTATGATTAATTAAAGAAAAGTGAATCAACATCTAAGGATTACATCCCCAAAAAAGATTTATTTTATTTTACAGAACTCTAGCTCTTGAAAGACACAGACTGTTTTTATTCTGTTATTCTGTAAAAAATGTGTAAACTGTTACTGATTGGTAATTTCCTTTCTTTTCATTTAGATACTGCAGCTTTTTAGGTAAACGTGTTAAACTAGTTAAGTTCCTAAATACTTACTAAGTAACATAGCTTTAGAGTGTTATGTTCAGACTGACATTTAAGTTCTGGTCATTTTTTAGGACAGAAATCTAAGTTCTAATAATAATAATGCTGTAATTTATGAACAGAAAAATACTTTAAAACAGTGTTGTGGCTTCTTCTCTCTCTGGAGCTTGATTGACATGTGGAAGCTATCATTTATCAGTGAACTGTACAAACTAGAATTTTCTATGGCTAAGTGTCCTACAAACAATTAAAGTCAAAGACCCCAGACCTTTTTTATAGTAAGCCCATGCAACCTTTCCACAGTATAATTCTAAAACCAGATACTACTGAATCCATTTGGTGACATTGGATTAAAAAAATGGGTTCCCGTGCATTACTATCTCATGACCACAAGATAATTTTGAGCAGCAAATTGTCTTTTGCTGAGAATTACTCCATGCCTGACCGCAAGTGACTGAAGTATGTCATTGTAATTCATTCCTATATTCCTAGTGACCACATATTTACTATAACGTGGATACATATTTACATGTCTTGTGGCCGTGTGTAATCTTGTGCCCGCATATTTACTCTTTCTTGAACATATATTACTATCCGATGCCCACATATTTACCATCTTGTGGCCACAAGTTATGTTGTGCCCATGTACTTACAATGTCATGGCCACGTATTTACCATCTTATCTTACCATCTTAACTTATTACTATATTAATACCTGGGTGCACCTTTTTTAATTTAATGCCACCAACTGGGCCAACAGATACACCTTGTTTCCATGATGAAGCAGCCAGTTTTATATACTTATGATCACTTTGTGTCCTAGAAACCAAAGCAACCACTAAGTCATTAGTACCTGTTTTCATTTAGGCTTTTTTGTTTTAATCTGATCACAGAACTGTAAATCACCGATTCTATCGTCAGCCAAGCCTAGAAATCTTCTTTTCTTATATTTAAATATGTTACTAATGTTGATGGTCACCACCTAGTGCTGCAGCATGGGKTTTTTTTATTAGAAAGTTGTACATAAATATTTTTAATCAACAATCAGAAAAAGAATCTATTTAAAAAAYATCTGAAGTAGTGTCAAATGTGTTGTTTTGATTAAGGATTTTCTCTCCCTTTTACTAAATGTGGCCCATCACATCAAATAACTTTATATTAACACTTGTTACCAAATTTGAAATCTAGTTTTAAGTAGTAAAATACTTTATAATTGTAGTTGTCCACAAAATATTGCTGTCACTGAGTAAGAAGCAGTAAAAACTGAACATTTCTGGTCCACCATGGGGACAAAACCAGGTATTAAATTTACATTTACAATTACTTTTATAATCTTAGATTAACTGAACATGCATGCTTTTGGACTGTGAGAGAAAATTTATACTTCACCATGAAGGAAATACAAACTCCACACTGAAAGACCTGAAAAATCTAGAAAATAACTTGAAACCTTTTTGCTGGGGTCAACTATTACCCTATTTGATTAAAKGAGAATATAATTTTGTCTGTGCACATTTGACGATTCTACAAATTGCACCTCTTAATGTAATTGTATATCTACAGCATTGTGTAAGGCCAGGGAAAAGGTAAGCTATGGTGTTTTTTTCCAAGTCTTCTATAAGAAGCAATAATACCAAAAATAACTGCATTCATAAAGGAACTCGCCAACAGGACATAACACATATGGTGATGTACAATGTGGAGAAAACACGACTAAGCAATTTATTTTATTTTCATCGGACAACTTATTACTGCATGCATACATATATAATATTAAATTAAATATTACATGTAAAGTAAGAAAAATTCAAAGATCTTCATAAAAAATCTGCTTTTTGTTTCTGAAATGGCTCCATGTTAAACTGGTCCGACTGCCATTGGTCACTGGTTAAAAAATTCAAAGCAAAGTGAAAAAATAAATACATAAATAATTTGATTACATTGAGGCTACAAACAATTCCAAAAATGAAGTTATTGTAGTTGTTCTGTACTTGTTTTTACAGGGTAAGATATTTTGAAAATCAACTACACTATATTTTCATATAGAAATTAAGCTGCTCTCTTTCTCATTAGAAAATAAACTATTCAATTTAAACTATAGTTTAACCGTAAACATTGATTCTTGTGATGGTGTGGGTCAGTATGTCTTTCTGAGCTGCTAGAAACTTTTTCATCAAACAGGTGAGCAGATTTTTTCTTAAAATGCCGACACCCTGTATACCTTTAGCTGTTTTTGATGCCTTGTAACTGCTTTTTATTGAATAGAACATTTGTCTTATCAGTCACCAWCTGTTACCTCTAAACTGTATCAATTGTGACTTTAGAAAATTGTAATGAGAATATTTATACAAGCTTGTTTGTTCACCCTCAAACTTGTGCACAAATTCCTTATTACAGATTTAGATGTTTACAAGGTCAATTCTTTTACTTTTTGAATACTTTTCTAATGAGTCTTTTTTAAATATCACTAAAACTAGCTATGACATTCTTGTTAAGCTTTTTAACAGGGTTATTCAACTGGTGGCCCTTGGGTCACATCCAGTCTGCGGGTSACATCAGACTGGTCCAAACAATGAGTTCATTAAAAAAAAGAAAGAAATAGAAGTTACTTAAAAAAATCCATTTTAAATCAATTTTAAATCAACTGTTTAGTGCAGCAAAATAAATAAATTCTTAAGACCAGCTTTTGATGGTCTTGGTCTTGTCTCGGACTCGACAGCATTTGTACTCGGTTTTGTCTCGGACATTGAGGACTCGGAATTTTATTTCAAGGCCAGTCAAGACCACAACTGTGGAAATATCACTAAACAGCCAGATAATTGTCCAATTTATATAACAATCTTGCTTTCATTGGACTTAAAACATTCAGATTCAAATCCAAACCTGATTCTATTTATGTATTTTTGTTACCGGCTGTCACCCTCTTCACTCGCACACAGCACTAGTAAGCAGTGGTTCTCTGGAAGCGGTAAGATGTCTTCAAAATTTTAAGTAAAAAATATGGCTACATTATTCATAAATAATATCATTGTAAAACAACAACAATCAGGAGAATGCATACAGAAACTTGTAAATTCGGCAGTTCTTCACTTTCAGAGACAGTGGGGACAATGTCAAACTTTTATCGTCACTAACATTAACAATCTGCCTCTGTAGCAAAATTCTTTCCTCTGCCCTCACACAAAGATTTTGTCAATATTAGCTCTACATATTAAGTTAGCTACAGTGGGGGGAAGTATTTAGTCAGCACCAATTGTTAAAGTTCTCCCACTTAAAAAGATGAGAGAGGCCTGTAATTGACATCATAGTTAGACCTCAACTATGAGACAAAATACCCCCCCCCACTGTACATGTGTACAGAATCCTCCATCTTTTAGTCAAGTCAACTTTATTTGTATAGCACATTTAAAAACAACTGCCGTTGGCCAAAGTGCTTCACATATTGCAAACTAAAAACAAAGCATTGCTAAAAGAACACAAATGATAAAACCATAAAAACAGACCAAATAAATAGGGAAACAACTCTCAAACTACATCAAAGCTTTTGAAAACAGATGTGCTTTAAGAAGAGATTTAAAAACTCCAAGAGTTGAGGCCTGTCTAATGTGAAGAGGCAGCTGGTTCTACAGTTTAGGAGCCACAACTGAAAAGGCTCGGTCACCTCTGTGGACCAGTCTGGACCGCGGGACAACCAAGAGCAAATGATCATGGGATCTAASAGATCTGGAGGGCACATAGGGCTGCAGGAGGTCAGACAGGTATTCAGGAGCCAGTCCATTCAGAGCCTTATAGGTCATCAGTAAAAGTTTAAAATCAATTCTAAAACACACAGGGAGCCAATGAAGTGAAGCCAGCACCGGGGAGATATGATCACGCTTCTTCGTCTGTGTTAAAAGGCGTGCTGCAGCGTTCTGAACCAGCTGCAGGTGTGAGAGGCCAGCCTGGCTAACACCAACATACAGAGAGTTGCAGTAGTCCAGGTGAGATGTAATAAAATGTAATGTAATGAAGATGTAATAAAAGCATGGATCACACATTCAAGCAGGACTATTTTTTTTTCCAGGTCTTGGTCTTGTCTCGGTCTCACCCTTCCTTGGTCTTGGTCTCGACTTGGTCCAAACCCTAAAAGTCTTGGTCTTGTCTCGGTCTCGAGACACTGTGGTCTTGGTCTTGACTTGGTCTCGGTTTAGGTCAGGGGTGCCCAAACATTTTCCCTGAGAGGGCCAAAATGAAAATCTATCCAGGGCTGTGGGCCAAATGC
>NW_013952595.1:699427-710674 GCF_001266775.1 Austrofundulus limnaeus
GCGGGCCAAATTTGGCCCGCGGGCCCCACTTTGGGCTCCTCTGGTTTAGGTGGTCTTGACTCAAACAGCTCCTCAAGATCTTGATTCCTTTAGAGATATTTATCCCGTCTCTACGTGTCACAGGCACTAGGTGTTGTGACCTCACCACTGAGGACATCTGATTTTAATATTTCACGTTAAAGCTAAAAATACAATTAACACTGAATCACTTACATCATTTTATTAATATTAAACCGACACTAAATGAATATTTGCTGTGCTGATTATTGTTCTGCTGAACATCCATGGGATTCACATTCCTAACATTTCCAGCTCTGTAGGAGAAAAGCTGCTAATGAAGATCATCTAATCGYCCAAGAACTGTTGGCATTTCCTTGTTAACTGAGCCAGATTTTCACCTTTTTTTCATTTATCAGTCCATTTCAACTGATTATGCATTTTAAAAGAGGATTGTCAAAGCTGAATGTTGAGTCCATGAAAATTCAAACCTGCGGTCAGGCAAATATAAAAGAACTGCTCTCTGGGGCCAAACACACATAAATATTTGGATTTTACTGAGAGGCTTATGAGATCCAGTCAGACCACAAGTTAAATGATTATGTTGCAGACTGGATGAAATCACACAGTTCTGAGAAAAGGTGATTATTTGTCAGATAAAACAGAAGGTCATAGCTGAGACAAGAAGCTTAGAAGGAATATTTTCATTTCATTTAGATGTCTCTTTTGGAACCATTTCATATTTTTTAAAAGTTTGGGACTTTTTAATATTAAGCGTGTTGTTAATTCAATGTAATGAAAAGGATAAGCTTAAAAAAGGTGAGATGGCATAGGTCAAATGTTTTAGACAGCTATTGTTAGTGCCCAATACTTTAAATATTAGCTAATGAAGAAGGCTTTCAATGACCCAACCTGAAGAATCCACTTAGATCAATTGGAGCAGGTTCTTATTGTTTGTTGTAAGGAGATGTTCAAAAAATAGTTTGCGAACATCACATTTCTATTACTGTCTTTCTACATCCCAGCACTCACCTTTGGTCATGAGGTACGAAATATAACCAAGATTCTTTAAATAAGAGGCTAAAACAAACTTCCTTTGTAGGGCGGTCTGGCTCAGTCTCATAAAGACGAGGAGCTCTGGCTTCTGAGGGAGATGGAGTTAGTTGAAGTGGTTCAGTCTGCCACCAGACTGTCTGTGAGGTTCGGCCAGGAACGAAGCCAGGGTGCAGGCAGGCTTTCAAAGTTTAACAAAAAGTTTTAATAATAAACAACAAAAAGAGAGCTGTTGACAGCAAACTTACAAAAACCGTTGATCATCAGCACGAGGGGAACAAAGCTCAGGGAATCAGGACCGACACAACACATGAAACAATCAACAATGATCCGACATCAGACTGAGACAGGACAGGGTTTAAATACACAGACTACTAATTACTAAACACAAAACACCTGAGGAGAAACACGAGGGTGACAATCAGACAGACAGGGAGCAGCTGAGCTGTGACACACTGGGGAACACTGAAAAACACTAGAAAACTAAGAAAATAAACACAGATCGTGACACTGTCTTTTTCTGGAACTTTTCCAGGTACATCCAACTGGGAGAAAACCACAGGGATCACCCAGAACTTGCTGGAGGGAATTTTATATCTCTGATCTAAGAACAACTTAGGATCCCCCAGGTGGAGCTGGGGGAAAGAGATGTCTGGGTTTCCCTCCTTGACCTGTTGTTTATATGGATAAGGGGCAGAACATAGATGAGTGGATGGATTTGTGCACTGAGACACCATTTGCTGTGGTGCTGTGTAAATAGACTGAATTGAATTTCCTTAGCATGACAGGGACCATCTCCAATACTGTCGTAAGATAATGGTAAGTTGAAAAGCCATAAATGATTGTAATGAATGGGTAAATGAGTTTCACTGAATTGCTAGACACCAGAGCAGTTTTAAAAGTTTTATTTATAAACAGGAAGCTGGATCTGGATTGACACGTCAGGGGAACCAGGAGTTCTAAACAGGAGAGAAACAGGTTAGTGGCTGGATTAAACAGAAGGACGGATCTTGTATTAAACTGAGCCACTAAGAGAACGCTTGGTCCTGAGCGAACTCTTGAGTGATGTGGAAAGTGTCTGGTGGTGTCCAGTGGCACTTCCGTGTTTGGAGAGAGACCTCAGTTGGGACTTAGAGGTCCAGGGGTAATCCGTGGGACAGGCAGGGGGTCATACACAGGCAGACTGAGAGCAGAACCAGGTTAGAAGGAGCAGACTTAACTCATGGTTGGAGCAGGTGGGCAGTGGTCGGAATCTGGGAGGCAGAAAGCAGAACAGTTCCGATGGGGAGCGAGGCAGGAGGCAGAAATCCAGAGTCCAGAGCGGGGTTCAAAACCAGGAGAGCAGAGTCCAGGACGGTACCATTCAGGGGCAAGGCGAGAGGCAAAGAACCAGTGAGGAGAACCAAGGCCGAGACGAGACAGGCAAGTTGTGACATGAATGCTGGATAATTACTAGGCAGAACTGTTCATAAAACTGGCACTGGAGCTGTGGATGAGAGAAGCTTAAATACTAGTGAACACRGGTRAGTTGCATGACGTTGATTATGGTTGGCTGAGATGGGAGGGGAGAAACAATTAGGAGATAATTGACTGTGACAGGACTTGGGCAGGAAACAGACGTGATTCATGACGTTGTTACAGATGACATGGACATACAGTGAAACATCTCTTAACGAAAGAGTGTAACTTGTGCTTTAAGGAAGTGATTTTCAATTTTTTCTGCTTTTGGGCCACAAATTAACAGCTGCAGAAACTTGTGACCTTAGATATTACTGGTATTCAAACATAATAAGTGTTAAACATGAACAATATAAGCTAACCTATTAATTACAATACTTCTTTTATTTATTTTTTTTTTTGCAATAATTCTGCTGAAAATATTTCATTAACATTTTTTTTTACATTTAAACTGGTATCAGGAAATCATCTGGGGACCCTCAATTGATATTTCATGACCCACACAGGAGTCTCAAACCCAATTTTGGGAACTACTGCTATAAGGAAACACCCTTTCTTAAAAAAAGAATTACGGGACATTTGCATCATTCTGATTAACTTCACATACACAGGACAAAAACAAGAGAGGAATCCCAAATGTATATTTCATCAATACTCCCCAGTGGTCCAGACCTACTCAGAGTACTGAAGAGTTCGGAAGCACCTTTTCAATCAAATAATCCAAAATAAAAATTTATAGATAATTTAACAATTAGGATATTTATTTAAGTTTCAATTTTATATTCGTCTTTGATTATTTATTGTCATAAGTCATTGATGTTTGATTAGGCTGAGACATGATAACACGGACAAACATAAGTATAAACAAAGTATGAATGTTTTCTCTTTCTGGATTATCAAAAGGAAATTTATGCTCATTCAGCAGAAAAAAAAACTTGTTGGACCAACTCCAATACCCAGCATTACTGAAGACATTGCTCGGGTCTGTTGTAACAAAAGCTAAGACAAAAGTCAAAGCTCTCAATTTTATTGGCACATCTACATTCCAACAAAGGATGGGCATTATTATTACAATATATCTTTTTTTTAACTTGCTATAAAAATGAGAAATGCTGACAGGTGATGTAGGTTTGTGCAATGCATTAGCTTGATCAAAACGTAAGACTGAGTACCATGAGTATTTTATCCCGTTGACCACAAGGGGCAAAACATTGTGACTGGTTTAAAAACACTTTTTTTTAAAGTTTGGGATTTAGACAAGGAGAAAAAGCTGTGCCGGAGAAATGGGACAAATGGCTCTTTGAGGGGACCCAGATCTTGACAATCCCTTTTTTCATAGAGTTGTTCAATAAAGCTGTTTAATTAATATGAATGAGTGATGACCTCATTGCATCATGTGGGCAGTACCATGTGAAAAAGGGAAGGAGGAGCGATTGTTTCTGTGGTTAAGGAGGAAAAAAATATATTACGAGGATTAAAAAAAAATAAACCACGAACGACTCTACTGTCTGCAAGTCTGTGTTTATCATTCGTTATAAAAGAGCCGTTCAAACTATCTGGATTGTTCGTAAATGTCACATCTCTACTGATGTCAAACAACATAGTCAAAGCCTGGAACAAGAGAAAACACTGCCTTAGCATTGCTGAGCTGTATTTTTTTTTTTTTTTTTTTAGTTTTTAGCTTTTATTGTACCCAATGTAACTGGATATAGCATAGTTTAAACTGTAAAGTTGGCTGAACTTCTCAGACCTTTACAAAGCAGGAAATGGAAACATTCCCAGGATAAAACCTATTAGTAGTACACTGATTCCTCTTCCTAAACACACTTATCTAGAATTAAAGTGCTTTCTTGGCATCATTGTGGCACTTGGTTGAGAGATTCTAATTTGTGAGGGCCTCTACAGATACCTGCTCCCACAGCACATTTGGAAAGACTGGTATCAAAAGGCAATCCCATTGTTTCCATGTCTTTGTTTGTTTTCTGCCTCTGGCTAATTCCTGGCTTGCCCTGATTTGTTTTTACCTTGCTGCTTCTGAGTTCTTTGGGACATAGAGACGTTTAATACCTCAGCCTGCACTCTTGGGTAATAAGTAGCAAAAATGAGCAGAAAAATAAACAGAACATCAAGAACAGACATCGCTGTGGGCTTCACGAAACCCAATATCCACAGTAACTGGCTGTGGATATTAGGTGGCTCAAGATTCTGTTTTTGTAAAAGATTCTGTTACTTCATCTGTTGTCACTCAGTACGACACTCTTAACCTTTAACTCAGTGCAGTTATTAAATTTTTTTTCTGATCACACAATAATATTATTATGTCAGTGACTCAGGAGCAAAGGTACATGTCCTGCACACCAAGTGTTCACCTCAGCTGATTGATTTTTTTTGCAGTACCTGGAAAACCAGGTGAAACAAGTTAAGTTATTATGCTCCATCAACATGCCTCAGGTATGTACAACTATAGAAGCATAGAACTAGCTCACCTAACTGGAATTCATTAGACATTGAAGGCTATGATGCTTTGAAACATCTGCTGTGAAAACAAGCCGTAGACTAAAAGGGATATTTTTTATAACAGGTGCATTGAAAGAACAAGTAATGAACTGGACAAAGTCTTTTAGTGGGGTGTGATGAGCTCAGTGGTGTGCCGTCAGGGCCAGCAAAGCCTTCTCTGCTGGCCTAAACACAATCAGAATCACTAATATATTTATTATAATAGTTATTAATATTATTGTTAGGATATAATTATTTTTTAAACATCTATTCTCTTTGTTTCATGACTTTTCTCTTGGCTGCACAGCTTCCAGCAGCTTTTATTTATTTTAGAGGTTTTATCCAATCATATTTCGATCATCATCGGCTGCTATGGTCCACAAATCTGCCTCGGGCCTTCAGAAGAAACAGTGAAGGCACCTGGAGGGTGAAACACATGGCAGCGATACTGTTGCTTTGACCGATCAGGTGCTGAGGGGAAGACACCAGGGGTCGGATTTATAAAACTTGCGTACGCACAATATGAGCCCAGAAACTTGCGTACACCACTTTTCACGCCAAGGTTGTTATTTATAAAATCCAAACTTGACGTGAAAATGTGCGGTCCCTCACGCCAGCTCTGACCCATGCGTACGCTCATTTTGGAGACGGGAAGCTGCAACACAGATGGTGAAGTGAGGAATTAGAGCCACACTGTGTAATGATCACTGTCAGATATTTAATTTACCTTCATCAGACTTAGATTTTTGTTCAACTTTATCATCAGCTTTCTTGACAGTAATATTTATGCTTCTGCTGCTGAGCCATGAGGACCTTTGAAATAAAATAAAAAACTTAAATCTTAAATAAATGTTCCCGTGCGCAACTCCCTTCATCTGGTTCCTCCTCAGACGACCCTGACCCACACAGACCCCTCCCTGACCCACAGACCCCTCCCCGACAAGAACAGCATGACAGCAAAAGTCACGTTTTGGATACAAGCGCAGGGCGCATCCACCTCGCCAGTGTGAATGTTATAAACTTTCACGTTTAAAGTCTGTATTTGTCACACGTGTGTGTGTGTGTGTGTGTGTGTGTGTGTGTGTGTGTGTGTGTACGCGGGGGGTGGGTGTCTGCCGCGGATAACAGAGCAGGAAGGAGGGGGAGAGGACGAGAAGAAGAACGGTGGACTTATTTCTAATTTTATCTGACTTATTTAATTTAATTTTTATTGTTTTTGTCGTCCTGCAGGCTCTGAGGGAAAATTAATTTGAAACTAATTTTAAAAATAAAAATTGTTAGATTACTCTAAAGCAAAACGAGGGAAAATCTGTGTCAATTACAGACATTCTGTTCACGTGAGCAGTTGTCAGTCAGCACCTGTCATCCTCCAGACACACGGAGCGTGTCTGAACCAATCACTTTTGTTGGCATTGCTCAGCTGACTGATTTAAATACATCTTAACATTCATGAGGTACTTTGCATTGACTGTTAATGGTTGAGTGTGGGCGTGTAGAGGGTAGAACCTGAGGCGGGACCTCGTGCGCAAACTCTGACATGCTGCTGTGATTTATAAAGGAAAGATGCGCAGAAACATGCGTACGCACGGTTTTATAATTCTGAATTTTTTTTTTTTGGCATACGTCATTTTCGCCTTTTTGGCTGTACGTTCACTTTTAGTATGGTTTCCACGCAATCTTTTATAAATGAGACCCCAGAGCCTGCTAGCTGGCTTCAGACAGCGTCAACATTTTCTCATCGTTTGATTGGCTGATCAGAGAAAAGACGATACAGAACCGGGAAACTAGATTTCTGTAGTGTCTTATAAGCTAAATGCCGAGCAGACACTCTCAGCGTTACAGGAAATTAAAACTTATTACAAAAATACAGAACAGAACAGACTGGACTTTCAGTGTTAGCCTCAGGCTGCACCTTAAAATACATAATCAGGTATTTTACATTACAATCAGACAAGAATGAGATGAGGAGTCTTACATGCATATGCATATTTGTACATATGCGCACAAACCCACACTTGTCAACACACACAGGCACAAAACACAGCTGGTGCACACCCCATTACATGGAGGGTGACATGAGGGGATGTGCTACTGTAGGTCTTTCCAAAGATTTCACTGAATGTTTTTTCTTTCTGTTTTTTTTTCTTCATTTTCACATAAAAAATGACAACAACCTTAACTTATTTTCATGTAATTATGCATTTTGTGCAGTTACCTGACAATATAGTATGGTTCTATGGTCTTGATCTACAGAATTATGAAGATGTTGTATTTTTTAATACATTTTTTCACAAGAGTTAAGAAGCAGTCACACAGATTTTGAATTGCCAGCATAATGATTTAAGATGGCATTAGTTGCTGTAAGTTGATGCTAGCCAAAAAAGATGCACATGCACAAAATTTCCAGTGCATGCCGAGGTGTTGCTGGTAAGTTGGTGTTCTGTGGAGAATCTACATCCTCGCCAGGAGTTGGCAGGCAGCCTCGCCTTCTATGCCGATCTCCTCTTCTAATACCTTTCTTTGGAACTCCTGAAGAAAAAGATCAACATAAATTGTTGAGCACTTAAGTGTTCAGTTTGTTAAGGTGGTTAAAGACTTTAATAAACAACTAGATGATATCCTCTAAGACCCCTCAGTGTCAGAAACTGTTGCTTGTTTGTACAGCAGAAGCTTTGGTCCATTAGAAGTCTTGTGGCTGCAGATGTATTCAGACTGCAATGTTCAGTCTCACAATTAGCTTGTGGATGCTTGATTTGACAACAGAAGTTAGCTAAGACTCAGATTATGTGGAGGAATAAGGCAGCAGGAAGTAGAGGGGTCAAAGGACCATTGGAACTCCCACTCTGTGCCTGAAACATTCTTTTTAGCCTTGGACCACTGTTTTCCTGCTTCAGTCATGTTCATGGTAAGACGTAAAAATAATAAAGAATTCAAACACCTAAAAAATAATGTTAAATTTGTTTGAAAGTTTTTTTTTCTTTTTCGTTCTTGTCTTCACAGGAGAARAACTCTACTGTAGCTGCTTCACTTCCAGGTATCTCCAAAATGAAGACATATTGCACTTTTAAATTTTTTTTTTACTTTGTAGAAATAATTGGATCTGCACCTGATGACATTTTTGAGCCAATTCATTTTAAGATGGCTGTTGCAGCAAATAGCATTGGTCAGAGTTACCAAAAATAGCTCCCTATGCAATATGTGACATCAGCAAGTCTCTGGTTGTCAGTCGAGCTGAACTGGAGCTGAGTCCATTGCAGAAGTTGTGGTGCACCAACAACAAAGAGCTTAAAAATGATATCTGTAAAGCATTGTTGCTACAGGACACACAACATAGCTTGCTAACAGCTAATGGCTAATGCCGAGTAACAATGCAGGAACAAAACACTTATCTTTTTTCAGTTCAACATAGTTGCCATTATCAGTCCTCTACATTGTAGCCAATGCTTTCGTTGAGTGTTGCTGCATCCCTCTATACAACCATACTCAGTTTTGGTGCCTGGAAAATCATCTTCATTTATGTTTACATGGAAAAAAAAGCTTTGGATTCAGGCATGATGTATGCAGTCCGCTGTGAACTTTGTCTGGAAATTCTTGTGATGTCATCCCTGACCAACGCTTTTGACCTTCTCAAAATCAAAAATAGTCAGAAGTGTTTCAAAGATATCGATCTCAAATTTGATGTGAGCATAGCTGAGAGTCACCTCCAACACATACTGTATTCTAAGTATTCTAAGTGCTGACAGATAGTTTATCTGGTAAGATTACACGTTATGTCATTTTCAACATTTTACCAAAACAATAGGGGTGCAACGATACAGGAAATTCACGGTTCGGTTCGGTTCGGTTCGGTTCGATACTTTAGTCTCACGGTTCGATATTTTTTTGATACAAAAAAGAGAAATTTCCATGCCCCTTTTTAACTTGTGATTTATTTATGTTAATTATGAACATTTGTTTAACCTCAAAAGTACAGCTTTTGAATTAAATGTTGCTGAATCAGCAAGTTTCTCAGTGGACCTGCGCTCAAAAATGCAGCCTAGGTGGAGTAGTCTAACACAGATCCACTGATCCTTTAACACAGAGCATCTTCAGAAGACAAGTTGATAAAGTAAAGTTTTAAAATCTGTATTGTTCGATACAGCACGGTTCGATACGGTTCGGTACAGTTCGATACGGGTACATGTATTGTTGCACCCCTACAAAACAAATCCAAATCCAGTTGTCATTTCTCATGATAGTTTAAATGCAGGCATGAAAAGCAGCATGAAGATGAAAATCAGCTCATTACATTGTTATTTTTTGTGTACCTATTTTTTGTTACATTTTAAGAATCTTTTCTTGTATAATTTCCTACCTTGTTAGGACCAGTAGATTTTAGTGGTAGAACATTGTTTAGGGTTAGTGTTAGGGTTTGGTACATGATCATTTGGATAGTCTACAGAATGAATGAAAGGCATTACAATGTCCTCCTGAGGATAGAAATGTAGTGTGTGTGTGTGTGTGTGTGTGTACGGTCTAGTCTTAATATGGTGGAATGCCATTGTTGGGTTAGGATTAGGTATGTACTGGGGGTGGTTAGGTTTAGGGTTAGGCTACAAAAATGACTGAAAACAAATGTTACCCAATACAAGGTCCTAATAAAGACAGAAATACAAACATGTGAATGTATTTGTTATTCTCACCCTAAACATTCGAAGTCTTGTAAGTCTGTCTTGCAGATCCTTCTCTTGTCTGGAGGTCAGGTCTTCTATGTGAATTCTCCACTGACACTCTTTTGCCTAAAACACAAAAAGTTTTAGTCACACAAATTCCACTCAAYGAACAACAATAATTTAATGTCTGTTATATTAAGTATACCCACACAGCAGGCAGGTGTGGCTCAGATCTGGTGTCAAGCTGGCACTGCTGGCCAAATACTGGCGTGAGAAGTTGTTTGCCAGCCAGATGTGCGCCAGGTCTGGCAATGATGGCACCGTTTTTAAGATGGCATGCCACAACTGGTCCAGTTGTGTTTTGGTTTATATGGCTCAAATCTGTCAGTGCCACCATTGGTCCAGTTGTGTTTTGGTTTATATGGCTCAAATCTGTCAATACCGCCACTGGTCCAGTTGTGGTTTGGTTTATATGGCTAAAATCTGTCAATGCCACCACTGGTCCAGTTGTGGTTTGGTTTATATGGCTCAAATCTGTCAATGCCACCAGTGGTCCAGTTGTGTTTTGGTTTATATGGCTCAAATCTGTCAATGCCACAACTGGTCCAGTTGTGTTTTGGTTTATATGGCTCAAATCTGTCAGTGCCACCATTGGTCCAGTTGTGTTTTGGTTTATATGGCTCAAATCGGTCAATGCCATCATTGGTCCAGTTGTGTTTTGGTTTATATGACTCAAATCTGTCAATGCCACAACTGGTCCAGTTGTGTTTTGGTTTATATGGCTCAAATCTGTCAGTGCCACCATTGGTCCAGTTGTGTTTTGGTTTATATGGCTCAAATCGGTCAATGCCATCATTGGTCCAGTTGTGTTTTGGTTTATATGGCTCAAATCTGTCAATGCCACCGCTGGTCCAGTTGTGGTTTGGTTTACAGTATATGGCCCAAAACTGTTAATGCCACAATTGGCCTGGTTGTGATTTAGTTCAAATGGCACTGTCTATGCAAGTACCACATCTAGCAAAGCACACATGGGTCAACAATGAGCCTTCAATCTTTGTGGTATCTGGGCATACCCAGCTACATATAACATTTTTATCATGAGCCCATATAAATTGTTGCATAGCAAACATTTCTGACAAAATACTTTTTATGAATAAATGCCAAATTTGGAAATACATTTCTGCAGCTGTAGCTTCAGGCAGAAAATAAAGTTGTCACACTAAAAAACCACAATCCTTCAAACTACATTCTCAGTAGCTTAAAGATCATGTTGAGGTTGTAGGTTTCTTGATGCAATCATGTCTCAGTACACACATACTGCTGTGGCTGTTCCACGGGGTTTCAAGTAGATGTGTAATGAAAACTGCAAAAACGGCTGGCGGTCTACCCCTGACCTCGAATTGGACCCTCTTGGATTCAGTTTCCTGCTGTGTGTTTTTAAGGGAAAAGATTCTTAGGTGCGTGAGAGAGAAAAATGGAAACTCTGTTGCTCTAAATGAACAGTGCCTGCCATTAATTAACACTTCTGTCATGCTGCACACTCGTGTGTGTGTGTGTGTGTGTGTGTGTGTGTGTGTGTGTGTGTGTGTGT
>NW_013952595.1:715229-718977 GCF_001266775.1 Austrofundulus limnaeus
GTGTGTGTGTGTGTGTGTGTGTGTGTGTGAGAGAGAGAGAAAGAGAGAGTAGGTTTGTTTCAACAGCTGTACCGTGTGGAGGAAGTAGACAAGCAAGGGAGACATTTAGTTTAACGTCTGTCATTTTAAAGAGGAAGACTCGCTGACACATGGAGAGAAGGTGAAAGCAGTTAAACCGTTACCTCCCTAATTCTGGACTGGACACAAGCCGTTATTCACTTTTATATGTACTGGCACCTACAGATATGATCTGTTCTCTGGTTGTTTTGTCTGCAACACATAAGGAAGGTTTTAGACCTTGGTTCAGCTACTAAACGTCACTGAATGTTTACTTCTGAGGAATGAGATCCTGAGAAGATGGAAGGGTTAAAGATCTTACACAATTCAAAACTTGAGAGCTTTTCTTTTAATTCAAACATTGCTCACTTTAAAATTTCTTGTCTTTTATGTTAGGTTAAATAGAAAAGCTATGAAACAAACCTAGTCCTAATTAGGTTTAGGCACTATAACTTCTGAGAAAAGTGTCTGCTTTTTAATTTAATCAAGCTTATTGGAAAATTACACTTTAATTGACAGGTTTTGCATTTATCATTTAATATTGAAATTAAATACTCTTAAGAGTTTTTACCTGTGATGCAATAGGATTCTGGAGAAACTGTGATTTATTAAGGCACTAAAGAGAGCATTTTCCTACACTGGTTTGGTCTGCTTTGCTCTCCTAACTGATGAAAGTGGCRTGGGTTTAAATGACAAACTTTAAATGGTTTGTTTGGGTGTATTTGTGTTGTAAGCTTTCAGTACAGGAATCTCAGTAAGCTGTGTGATTCTGCTGTCAGGTTACCACACACAAAAATGATGTCTTTGAAGAAAGAACCTGTTTTTCAATGTGCACGTGTTTGTGTGTGTATGTACATGTTTTTGCTACCTGGTGGGGATGATTTTTGGGCATTTTCCTGGTACACACAGCCTGGTGAGGACCCACTGTTCCTTATGGGGACAAAAGCCCAATCCCCATGGGCAGAGATACCGTTTGTGGATCARGGGTTCGGTTTAGGACTAAGGTGTGAAATTAACCTGTAAGATTAGGTTTAGAGTATGAAGTCAGGGTTAGGATATAGAAATGRCCAGTAAATGAATTGAAGTCAATGCAAAGTCCCCACAAGGAGAGAAGACCAAACAWGYGTGTGTGTAGATTGGGAAGAGAAGGCCCAGTTGTTATAATCACTCTTCACCATGGCYTCAAATTAACTGAGGACCCACTACCATCCACTTACCGTAAGTTATCGACCTTCCGTCGACACTTTTGTTTTACAAGACTTTATTCTTGGATAGATTTTGGATAGATCTTGGTGTTGACTCATGTAGTTCTTATTTGCTGCTGAATGTTCAAATATTTATTTTTYAGTTATGTTTAGCTGTAACGTCTATGCTAACAAGTAAATTCATGTGTYAACACGGTAGCTCAAAGCATCTCTCAACAACGGGGGACACTTYGACCATCTTTTTTATGTTGATTAGYCCAACTAAGRTGTGATTTGCAATATTGTGATGTGGTTGAACTCACTTTTTATACATACAGGTGATGGAGATTAAGTGTAGTTTGAATTTAAGTGGGAAAAAAGTTGTCATTTTAGTTTATATATTTCTGGGTAATTGGCTGAATTAGTTTTATTATGACAAAACAATCAGACCACTTTAGAAACATGTCATATTGTGTTTATGTTTTGATAATTATCAGATCTTTTTACAAGTTTCCTTTAGTGAATGTGAGACTTTGCCTGGAGCAAGGTTTTTCAATTACAAGCTGTTTGATTCATGTTTACTGTGCACTGACTGTTGCTGTAAGTGTTTTTTTTTTTTTTTTTTTAGTTTGCTACATTGAGCGTGTGGCCAAAGTTTGTTTTTCTGTTAGGAGTGAAGTTCAGGGTCATTGGAAAATACCTTCCATACCGAGAAGAGCGGAGCTACCCTCGCTGTGAGGGTAGACATTTTTAAACCAATTCTTGTTTTGTAGCGTAGTAGAAACACTTACAGCAACAACTCTCATCCCTCACTGACCTAACACACACTTGTCAAAAATTGGGTGTAAGCTCAAACCATTCGCAGCTGTTTTGTGTGAGTCGGTGTGTGTGTATGTGTGTGTGTGTGCGTGTGTGTGTGTGTGTGTGTGTGTGTTTGTGTGTGTGTGTGTGTGTGTGCATTCCATGTTCATGAGGGTAACCATCTGCTTTGGCATCTATCTATGTTATTTTGAATTAATTCACAGCAATTACACACAAATATTTTCTTTTGTAAAATGCCAAATGTGTTGCTGCTACTGATTTGTGTATGTGTGTGAGTGCTTGTTTTTGCTACACAGTGAGGATCTTCATATGTTTTTAACCAACTAAGCGAGGACATTTTTGGAAATTATGACAATTTCCCGGCCCTCACTTTTTTACAGCTCTACTGTACTCTACTAGTTAGGTTTAGAGGTATGGTGTGAATTAAGTTTTGGTTCAAGTTAGTGTTAGGACTAGACAAATAATGGTTGGTTTTAGGAAAAATGTCTGAGTTAGGCATAAATGCAGTTACAAAAATGAATGGAAGTCAATATAAAGTCCTCATTTTGATGTAAGTACAAGGATGTGTGTGTGTGTAATTTTGTCAGTGAGCCAGAGTTGTGTTTCCATGATGAATCTGACATAGCCTTGAGCTATAAAAAAACCTCAACAGTAAATTAAGATGTGTCCTCCCAGCGTCACTGCTCAGTTTGTCTCTTCTCTTAACACCCCTAATACCTTTGGGTCAAAATGACCGTTTGACAAAATCAGACTGTTTATTTAATTTCCATCAAAGTTAGTCACCTGTTGAGATGTGCAGAAAACTAAACAGTCTGTTTAAAAGAATCACATGAAAATGAAATGTAAAATTCCCTAAATTGCTAATTATTTATGTAGCTAATATTCTTACATAGATCTAGATGCAGGATGTCCTTGCTGCTTTGAACGGTTTTAAAATTGCTCCTGTCCACGGACAAACTGAGAACACTTTGTAAAATGAAGTTTTTTCCAACCTCCCATATGACACAAGTAATATTTGCTGAAGAAACCAAAACAACAATAAAGCAGTTTTAAATATTATGGCAGTATTTTTTTTAAAATAAACTACATATGACCTCAATTTAATAAATTCGATTAAATTCTTACGTATCCTTTGGTTATTGGTGTCCCACCATATACCAGTGGCCTGCATTTGGCCACTTCTTTGAAAATACTCTAGAGAAAAAAAAATAAAATACTCTAGAGGCGGCCCTGCTGGAGTATTGTATTGGAAAAAAAGGATTTGAGTTCTTACTTGTACAATAAAAATGGAAATCAARTGGTATTAGTTACAATTTTAAATTGTTTGACTTTAAGTGACTGGTGACTCAGGCCAAAGATTTTTTAATTTATCCAAAAGAATTTGTCTAAAAGGTTTTAATAAATATGTTAAAATACCCACTTCATACCATATTACTAATACATATATCCATCCATCCATCCATTTTCTTCCGCCTATCCGGGGTCGGGTCGCGGAGGCAGCAGCTTCAGAAGGGAGGCCCAGACCTCCCTCTCCCCAGCCACTTCTTCCAGCTCCTCCGGGGGAACTCCAAGGCGTTCCCAGGCCAGCCGAGAGATTATATTTCTTGTAATTATCCTCTGATTCTTTTGTTCTCAATTTTAAGAAACAGGAATACAAGTAATTCTTTTTTTTACAAGCATTCCTT
>NW_013952595.1:719480-721873 GCF_001266775.1 Austrofundulus limnaeus
ATTAATTTAATTTTAAATTAAATAATATTTTTATGATTCAAAATCTATTTTATATTAAATGAAGTCATTAGCAGGCAGTCTGAGTTGTGTAGCTCTGTCATAGATCATCTATTTAACAGGATTGCCACTCTGACTGAAATGTTTTTCATTCAAGCCTTAAAAAAGAAAATAATCATTTTTCTAAATGAATTTTTCAGAGGGCCAGACTGAAGTCCCCTGCGGGTTGCAAGTGGCCCGTGGGCCACCAGCTGAATATGCCCGACGTATAATCAAAAAATGATGCATTTGTGTGAATTACTCTAAACTGTTCGGATTTTTTTGCAGAAACAACCAATCCACTTCGGTGAAGGTTTGAACTAGCCTTGAGCTCATCAGTGAGACCAGAGTTAAAGTATGTTCAACAGGTAAGACATTTATTGTTTATCTTTGACTGAATTTAATATTTTTGTACGAGACGAGGTGTCATTTCTTCACAGCACAAATGTAAAAAATGTAAATCAAGTTAAAAAACAACAACTTGGATATTTACAGAATAAGACTAAATAAAAACCTGCTTATAATATTTAATATCTCAGTAGATATAAGCTGAAGTACCTTTGACATGGGGATACTTTGAAACCTCTTCACGTGAGCCATCGTCACTGTAGGCTGTTAGAGATATGCACTTTAACCTTTATGTTGATGTATTCAGATCAGAAACCAACAATTATTTCAGTCAGAAGTTTAAAAATATTAAAAATCTACAACAATATGAAGCAGATATGAACTCATGAAGAGTAAGACTAACTCACCTGATTGTCCACATTACCTCTGTTGCTCCTCTCTGTCCACCTGATGGCTTCCCTTCTTTTTATTATCTCACATCAGCTGCAGCTCTGTCCTCACCTGTGTGAGCGTCCCGATGGAAAGACCCCAGCTCTGTGTTGTTGAGCAGCGACGGCACAAGTTTACGCTCAAGTCATTCCCACAGGATGGTGACAGAAGTGCCACACTTCCACTAATAACCTGTCAACAGGCCAGAAGAGTAGATGTGGCATCAATATGTCTGCTCTGAAAACAGGGCCAGATGGACAGGTAGGAAGAAAAATAATAATGAGAATATTTCCCAAAAGACAAAAGCATTTAATATTTCGCAGAAGAAGATTAAAATAAATAAATAAAAGGATATTTGCGACACAGCAGCTGGATTTTGGTTTGGGGAACATGCCATTGTATTATAATTAATAGTATTTACATCAGGCTGCTAATATGAAGCCTGAGAGCAAAAATAAGTTGWGTGAGTGATGGATGTTTAATATAGATTGTTTCATTTTATCACACTGATGTCACACAGGATGAGCGTCCTGACTGTGATGTCTGTTTCCTTTGTTTACAGTTTCAAACTATTAACTGTACAGAGTAAAAAGTTATGTAAAAAGTTTTTAAAAATTATATGTTCAACCAATTTTCTTTTCTTGTCTTTTCATGTACAGTTGTTGGGGGCTTTACCTAGAGGTTGACTGAGAAAAAGGTGGGCCTGGCTGAAAARGTGTGTGAAATTTAACCCAACTTGTAAAATGCTTGGACAGTGAAACTTTGTTCACTTGTTGTCTACAACAGTTACTGATCTATTATATTGTTATAACTGCTATCTCTAGCTTATATTTGTCTGAAATTTAAAAACAGCCTCTAAATCATGTGTCAAACTTAAGGCCRGTAAGCCAAATGTCTTAAAAAAGTTGTTTTAAACCAGCATTGACCAAAAACTACATCTCCCATAATGCATGTTGATTATTATAACTGCAAAATGATGGCATCCTACAAGGTGGAGGTGAACTGGGTTCAAAAGAGGTGTATCAACKTTCAAAATCTACATTTAGCTGCAATTTCACTACCCGTTCCCCGACTGCCATTTGGGGAGGGGGTCCTAAAGAAGGGCGGGCCGCGGGGTGCGGTCCTGGGCTATGGGTGGGCTCGGGGCTTGGATGGTTGCCGGGGGTGGGGCTGGCTCTCCATCCTCCCTGGTGCTGCTTGGTCTCCTGAGGTGTGGCTCTTGGTTCCTGTGGGTGGCCCCCTGGCCGGGGTGGCTGCCGGGTTCCGGTGGGTGACGGCTGGGGGGGTGCACTTGGTCATTGGCGGTGTGATAGGATGGTCATGGTTGTGGCTTCTCTGCGGCGGGGGTCTGGCCGGGTGTCCTGGTGCGGCCCGGGCTGGGCCTTGGCTATCTGCTCCTCTCCACCTCAGAATGATTGGGTCTACCTCCTGGGTTTGGGTGTGTGCTGCCTCCAATAGGGGTTGGGTGCATGTCCTAGACCTGGGGGTATAGCGTGTGTATCGGGAGGGTGGGATGGTGCGATTGTGTATGTTTGGATATTTGTCAGGCTGCGGTCTGGGCTGCCTCTCCTGCTGGTTTA
>NW_013952595.1:721883-725203 GCF_001266775.1 Austrofundulus limnaeus
ATGCCGCCCCTGACAACTTGCCGCCCTGGGCGACCGCCCAGGTCGACCCTATCAGAAACCGCCACTGTGTACACATAATAATTTTCAGTGTTTATGAGAGAACGATGTTAAAACACTGTTTCTATGCAGGAAATACCAGGAAGAGGTCAGTTATTATTTGTTAGTGGTGCTCAGCTGTAGTAGTGAGACTAAAAACGTGACGTTTTGTGTTTAGTTGAAGTTAATTACAACTGGCCTGTTGAGGGCCAGTTTGATGGTCATGTGGCCCTCTGTGAAAATGAGTTTGACACCCTCGCAATTCTTCAAATAATTTGTATATTTATGATGGCTTTAGAGAAACTTTTTATTGCTGCAACAAAAAATGTACATATTTGTTCATCAAACTGCAGCAGTTTTTAACACAAGTTTGAAATAAATCTAACAGAGGATCAAGCATTAATTAGGTAGGCGTGAAGTAGTCAGTTGCATATAAACTTCTGTTTTATATTGTCCTGATAGATGAACTTGAGGGTTAAAGGTGCACTTTTTAAAAAAACACTTAGTATTTATGGTAAATGTCTTTCAGAGCAAATTCTGCCGTAAAGAGAGAAAAGACCTAATAAACAGGGAAATTAATAGACGCATCCCTCCGTGAACCGAAATAGAATTAATCATGTGGTAATCCATCTGAACAAGAGCCCCGTGTTGTCTTTTTAATACTCGGAAAGATAACAAAATGTTTTATGACCAAAATTGGGGTCAACGAGCTGTGAGAGCAGATGAGGAACTATTTAAAGCTCCGAGGTTGCGACTCTGCTGTAACGGTAACTAAAATAACATTAGTCCGAGACTTGTGGGAACACGGTTGATGTTGAGAAGATCACTGAAGCTGAGGGCCTCAGATTTCTCCTGCTGTCCTGCGCTTGGTGATGGGCCGCCCTGTGGGAAAGCGAGCGGTCATGTCGGATCTGACACACGGTAACATCACCTCAAGAATTTCGCGGCTGGACATGTTCTCAGCAGTAAAACCTTTGAAACAACAAACAGGCTGACGTCCTGATTCCACAGAGATTTAAAAATATCACAGCACACTTAAGGCAATGGAGGAAAAAAACCTGTAAAAACATTTTACAGTAATGTAATGCAATTTTTCAAGGGAATCTGAGACTAAGTGAATCAGTGCTYTGGCTTGGAGAGATTTTATGAAAACAGTTATTTCCCAGTGTAGAATAAAGTAGCAGCTACTGCTGATGTCCCCTCTGACATATTAACCTGCTTTGATGCTGAGTTGCTTCCATCCAAACAAAACACACTTGTATCACTTAATACTTATAGATAAAGTACTTACTTACTGTATATTGGCAATCAACATATACATTTTTGTTTCCATACACAACACCAAGGGATTTTATTGTTTGGTATACATTTAAAATAATAGGACCTTGTGAGCAATAAAAACAAACATGGTTTTCGAAGAGTTAATAAAAAACAAGCACAATTGAAAAATTAAAAAATTAAAACAAAAAAACATTTTTAATAAAAGCAAGTGTCCCTGAATAACAGCACAAGTGAGCAGAAAAAATTTAAGAATTTATGACGGGAATCCAATCTCTCTGTACGAGAACGCAGGGTCACAGAAGGGTTAAATCAAATAAACAGTAGATCTTGTTCAGCTGCTGGTCTGTAACCCCGTACCATTAAAMAAGCTGGAAACAAAACTTCTGAAGTGAGGCCCTGTTTTATCCAGCGTCAGGATCAGGAATGCCGGGATTAAATGTCAGGGCTCTTTAAGGACAAGTCTTTATCAGATACTTTTAAGGTTTGCACATTTTTAGTGTCCTTTAACTACAAATATTTTTGCTTTGAACCTAAATTAGCAAAATGTACACTCAGAAAGCAAAGGCATTTAAAAATGTCTGCCATCACATTAACCACAATAAATAAATTGTGTAAAACAATGACAATCCTGCCCACCATGATGTGCTTTAGAAACTAAAAGAAGAATAGAGTCACTTTGAATGGTTTCCTTTCTAAATTCATCTATAGAATTGTTAATGTGATAAAACAGTATTTCTTTATATGTTTTTTTTTGTTGTTGTCTTAATTAGGTTTATTTGTGTTTTGAGATTCTTGTGTGTAGTTCTCTTCTCTGTGTATATTTCATTGTGCCATCAGTCACCTCTCTTCATTTAATTTCTACTTTCTCAACCAAGCCTGCCACTCTGTTTCATTTAACACAGCTGCAGCCACTCTTCCATCGGGTCTAGCTTACAGTCCTGGGGTGACAAACTTATTTTCACCGAGGGCCACATAAGTGTTACAGATATGTTTTGTGTTTAGCTTTGACTAAAACATGTCTCAATGCTACGGCTAAGAACTTCTAACAATAACTGAGCTCTACATGGTATTTCATCCATAAAAACAGTGTTTTAACATGTCGTCTTATAAACACTAAACATTTTACACACTATCCGGTTGTGGTGAGTAGCTGCCATTTTGAATTTTGACCTCTCCCACTTTCTGACAGGAAATTCCCACTGGAGGGTCATTCCAGTTTAAATTTCCAACTTTTAAGTGGGAAATCCCCACTTTCCAGTATAACTGGGTTGCAGCAAAAGTAGCAAGCAAGAATGCAGTGAAATGAAGATTTTACAGGGTGAGTTTTGGCTGTCGACCATTTTGAACCCTGTGCAGTTCCACCTAGTGGTGGGATGCTGTCATTTTGTAGGTAAAATAATCAACATGCAACATGGGAGATGCAGTTTACAGTCAATCCTGACTTTGAAGTAGATATATCATGTTTTTAAATCCTTCCTTTTCACATTTAAGTCATTCTGTTGGGGTCTTAATTTAGTGGAACTGCAATGCTTTGGWATGAATTCTTCTTATTCTAACTTTACCAGCCCCTTTTTCACCCCTTTTCCCGTCACCTTTTCAGAAATTTTTGCGGGCCACATACAATTCTGTGGTGGGCCACTTTTGGCCCCTGGGTCTTGAGTTTACCACATGTTATAGTCTGTCAGTTTAACCCCACAGTCAGTTGAGCAACATGTATCTGACATGCCTTGTCTGGTCCATCCTATGCTCTCTATGTGATCCTCCTCGGGGGTTTTGTAAGTCTTTGCTGCCACATCAGCTTTCTGGTTTGGTTTTTAAGAAAAAAGATTTGGTTTCACCTGTGTCAAATCTGCACTCTGGGTTTAAAACAATGAGGGCAAAATTCATTCATTATGGAGTTGGTTTGATTTGGTGATAAAGTGATGTTTGAGACCTCATCATCTTCTCCCATTTACACACACACACACACACACACACACACACACACACACACACACACACAC
>NW_013952595.1:725586-731704 GCF_001266775.1 Austrofundulus limnaeus
ACACACACACACACACACACACACACACACACACACACACACACACACACACACACACACACACACACGAACACACACACACACACGTTTATATTTCTATCCTTGTTAGGACCTTTCGTTGACTTCCATTAATTTTTGTTGCTTAATCCCAACTCTAACACTGAAACCTAACCTCTAACCCAAAAATAGTGTTCCACCATAGGACCCAGGAACGACTTTTGTTCATGCCAAAGTAGTGTTTCTACCAGAAAAAGTCCTAAAAAAACAGGTCCACAGACTCGGTGGGTGGTCTGCACTAGTGCAACATGTTCACACTGCAGGTCAGCTACTTCACACTTCAGGAAATGTTACCTGCCAGTCATTTCAGCCAACAGAAGCATCTCATTTCCTTCTTTTCCTATTGCTATTTATTTCTATGCTCCAAAAAGCACCATGCCATTACCCTGTTCACAGGCTTCCCAGTAATTATTGCCTCCATGTGCCAATGTCAATAATAATAATAATAATAATATTGTTTAGTTTAATAATCCCTTAAGCCTTTTACCATTATTCTCACCCATAAATCAGGTTTTTGGCAGTGTGTCTGTTTTTCTTCTGCCTTCTAAACCCAGTGTGTTGGATATGCTGACTTAGTAAAACACTTTCGAGTAATTCGTTGTACAACGCTACAGATTGTGGTTATGAAAATTCCTTGAAAGCTTTCCATTACCTTTCTTGTCAAAACTTTTAAGGAAATAAAAGCTGGGAAAGTTTAATTTTCTGACTTATTGCTTTGTTCCTGTTGGAACTTTGCAGGCAGAAACTGACCTGACTGTAAATTTTTAGACATTTGAGCATTTTATCTAGAAAAATCTACAGAATTAACTGTTTTTGTTTATTTATTTTGACATTTCATTGATCTGATATTAATGAATACTTGCATCTTCAAATATTTATTTTAATTTAAAACTGGCAGACATTTCAAAGCACTTTAAAAAACAAAAGGAATTTCTCGGGCTAGGTTTGACTCACTAAAGCCCAGTTTTATCCTCAGAAAAAGTTTTTGTCGTGGGTGTTGAGGATGCTTTATGTTCCATGACGTTCCCTTGTGCCATATAAAATCTTTGAGCTTTTGTCAAGCTTTATGAGACATTTGCTGGTGAGTCAGCTTTAATGTATGACTTCTTTGTTGCTTTTGAGTCTTTATTCATACATTTCTGAGGCTGTCATGTTTTAACTGTTGAAGTCTATATGTGATAAATACATTTTTATTGTATTTATTTTAGAGTCAAATAATAACAGCTGTAATACTCAGCAGTCACAGTGGATGGCGATATAGCAGATTCTCAACTTATACCCATTGTATAAATTACCACTTTTAATTCTAACTCTTAATGTTTAAAGTGGCATTAGGGCATTTTACAGAATCAAAATAATACAACTTAAATTARAAAACCTGCAATATAACTTCTGACTTTACTCTTTGTCTCATTTATGAGGTTCAATAAAAAACATTGCTCATAATATAACAGAACTACAAATCACAATATTCTGTATTAGATTTAGATTGGATAGATRCCCAATCAAATGTTAGCTTTGCAAAGGTGTTTGTCATCTAGATAGTACTGCAACCTTATTTCACCATTCTGCACATATTCACGAATGTAATGATGATTGTCTCTGCTTGGTCCTAGAATGATCCACTGGATTGTTTGTGACATAATCGATTGTCCTTGTGCGTACTATCCATATCACAATCACTTAACAATCTTCTCAGCCAGCTGCCCTCTTGAATTGCTTGATTGATCTCAACATATAGTACAGACAATATGTAAAGGTCAGCAGAGTAGTTATTTCTGTATATAGTAACTACATTTAAGCTTATATGCTTTTATTTTGGTAATGGATGTATGGTACCGGAACTCAGTTTGACATAAAAAAAGAAGACAAAAAGTGAAACTTTTAAGGATTAACAGCAACATGGAGGAAAGGTTCAATTCAATTCAATTATATAGCGCCAAGTCAYAACATACGTTGTGTCAGGGCACTGTACATGAAAAAAGAACAATCTAAAGAAGAAGCCAGCAGATTGTGTTGAATCACTTCATCACAGTCTCCCATCCTGAGCTGACGAAGAGGAAAAACTCCCTGCTAATCAGGAAGAAACCTCCAGCAGAACCAGGCTCAGGACAGGTGGTCATCTGCCTCTACCGGCTGGGTTGGAGGACAGGGAAGAGGCACAGCCAAACACAGAAGAACTGGTACAGGACTGGTCCAGATGCACCTATTTCTCGAAAGAGACTAAAAGAAAAACATGTTATTGATAGAAATAATTACAATAAACATGTAGAGAAGAGAGACTAAAGACAACAGCAGAGTGAGAAAATGTGCTCAGTTTGTGCTCCAGCAGTCTAAGTCTATAGCAGCAGAAATGAGGAATAACTGAAGAAACCTAAGTCTAATTATAGGATTTATCAAAAATGAAAGTCTTCAGTCTATTCTTAAAAGTAGACAGAGTGTCAGCTTCACAGACAGAAACTGGAAGTTGGTTCCATAAGAGAGGAGCTTGATAACTGAAAGCTCTGCCTCCCATTCTACTTTTAGAAACTCGAGGAACCACAAGTAAGTAAACCTGCAGTCTGAGAGCGACGTGCTCTGTTAGGAAAGTATGGAACAATAAGATGTTTAATATATGATGGAGCTTGGTTGTTAAGAGCTTTGTATGTCAGGAGTAATATTTTAAATTCTATTCTGAATTTGACAGGGAGCCAGTGGAGAGAAGCTAAAACTGGAGAAATATGATCTCTCCTTCCAACTCTCATTAAAACTCTAGCAGCAGCATTTTGGATTAACTGAAGACTTCTTAAAGAGGTTTCTGGATGCCCAGATAATAAAGAATTRCAGTAATCCAGYCTAGACRTGATAAATGCATGAATCAGTTTTTCTGCATCATTTTTGGACAAAATRTTTCTAATTTTAGTGATATTACGCAGGTGGAAGAAGGCGGTCCTGGTAACATTTTTAATGTGGGGGTTAAAAGACATATCCTGATCAAAAACAACAAAGTTTCTTTACATTAGAACTGGAGGCCAGATTAATGCCATCCAGAGAAGGTGAAAGGCTGCAAAGTTGATCCCTAAGATGCTCAGGTCCAAAAACCATAACCTCTGTCTTATCTGAGTTTAGAAGCAGAAAATTAAGAGTCATCCAAGTTTTTATGTCATTATGACATGCTTGTAGTTTAAGTAACTGGTTGGATTCATCAGGTTTCATGGATAAATATAACTGAGTATCATCAGAATAACAATGGAAATTTATTTATCCCATGCTGTTTGATAACTTTACCTAATGGAAGCATATACAAAGGAAAGAGGATTGGTCCAAGCACTGAACCCTGAGGAACTCCATGACCTAACTCTGGTGTAAGCAGAAAATTCATTATTAACATTAACAAACTGAAATCTATCAGTTAAATAAGACTCAAACCATTTTAGAGCTGTTCCTGTAATCCGAATATCAAGTTCAAGTCTATGTAATAAAATATTGATCAATCGTATCAAATGCAGCACTGAGATCTAACAGGACAAGAATGGACACAAGTCCACTGTCTGAGGCCATGAGAAYATCATTAGTAACTTTCACCAGTGCTGTTTCTGTGCTATGATGAGCTCTGAAGGCTTGAAGGCAACCCAAGTTTAGCTATAGGGGAACAAGTTTTGTAAATGTGATTAAAGTATATCTGAGCAGCTTTAAATGTTTGTGGTTATGTTAATGAAAAGAAATGTCTAATGTAATGAGTGATGTATGACAACAGATGGTGAAAACAATTGTAAACCTTCTTGTCTAGCTCTAATGTTGGTTGATGACACAATGGCTTCAGTAAATTATTGTTCAACCATCAGTTCTGGCCTTCTCAGTATTGACTGGATGCTACACAACAGGCGTGGCTGTTTCTTCCCTAGCCAGCTCACTTCTCCTGCACTCAGTTCAAATATGTTGCCATTTGTTAGATGGTGGTCATCCTGATCTCCAGCCCAGTCAGCATCAGAGAAACCAGTCAAATCTTTGTTCCCTGAACAATCATACTTTAGAGCAAGGTTAACAGTGCCCTTTAAGTATCGAAGAATCCTCTTCACAGCAGTCAGATGTGCAGTATTTGGATTTGCATTGAACTTTGACACTGCACTCACTGTTTGTGCTATGTCTGGTCTTGTTGTCATTGCTGCACAAAGCAGACTTCCTATCATGGACTGATAAGTACTTCACAGGCTTACTTACTCCATCACTCTGTCAGCAGGAGTCAACAGGATTTACATTATCCATCCCATACTTCCAGAGAATAGTTTACCATGTTTGATGAATAACTTCATTTTATTGCTTTGTCAAACAACTGAGATGACCATGATGTATAGCTCACTCGTGCTTCATTTTGTAGTGTTTCTAGAGAGCCAATATCTACTTGTTTATGCTTTCAGTTGACTCTGAAATCAGCAGATATCCACATGAACAGCAAGCTGGTCTCTTTGTTTCTAGCACTGTGACATTCGAAGAATCACTTTGTAGCAACCCTTAGGTGGGTTACAATATCTGGGGGTGTGTATCTGTGTGAAACTGGAAAGTGTTCAACTGAATTACCTTTGGAGATAAAGAAAGTTGAATCTGGTCATCTGTTGGAATCACAGCACCTGTTGCTCTCAGCTGACCAGTCAGGTCCTTCTTTTCCTTTCTTTTTGCTTTATTTCACATATGAAATACTTTTTTCTGCACACATTATTGACATGTCAAAATATAAAGAACATTCTTAGTTTCTTGCTCCACTGCTGTTTTGGTTTCTAGGGTACAATGTGACAAGCATGAAATAGGCTGCTATATTTGCATTTTTAAAATGATCTGGAGTAATTAGTGTTATATTGTATGCCATGAATATTTTAAATATGGTTAGACAGTTTGTTTATACAAACTGAATTCTTGTGTAAATTACTAATATGTTCCACATTTATTTTGACATTTTCAGTCTTGTACATTTTTGTTCTTCTTGAAGTCGTCTACACTCTGATATGCAATCCTTGGAGAATTTCAGAAGCCTACAGAACCATTTAAAAAATGTCCAGCTGTTTGTTTGTTAAAGACTACAATCTCATGCATCAGTCTGCATGAATAAACTGGAATGATCCTGTTTTTATGACAATTTGAGGCTTTGGCTTTGCTTACCAGCACAATTAAATGTTTAAGCCTTGTGATTTTCAACCAAAATTATGTCCCTATAAAGCTACTGGATCATATAAGTGCGTTTGGCTCTCTGCTTGGAGACCAAATTATCCGGATGAACAAAAGCACACAAACATTCATGTAGCCTAACCTTAAGACAGTCTCTCACTGTGGCTGATGCAAATTTGTGAGAAGATTGCAAGAATAAATGTGATATATTTTTTTCTTTTTTGTCACAGAATATGACCATCAAGTTGTATGGACCCTTTTTGCCTGGCAAATCTTAAACATCAGGGTTTATTTTTGTGTGCATGGTTTGCAAAACTATATTATTGGCTGTGCAAATTATTCTGTTGCCCATCTAATCCATCTTGATCCGCTATGTAACCAACATGCAGCTGCACCCACATATATGACTCAATTCATGGGAGTACACTTTTGAATTGAAATTAAACAGATTTGTACCTGGTTATTTTTTTTAGTAATTATTTATTATTGGAGTGTTTTTAAAACCTGGTCATTCTACTTGTAGACAAAGACATTCTTTGTCATTAGAGCGATTTCGTGCAGGTGTCACAACTATGGGTTCTGATAGAAAATATGTTGCTCAAATTTTTGATCATGCTCAAAATTCTGGCAAATGCTATCAACAACTATTCTACAACAGTTGCAGACCAGTGAGATGCTAGCTTTGCCCTTATATTTACTAAAATCCTCACCCTAACCTAAAATCAGTTCATGTTAGTCCCCAAAAATGGTTTTCCACCATATAAGGACCAAACTTTGGACCCCAAAAGAACAGTTATTAAATAGGTGTTTACTCCAGACAAAATAGGTGATTACTCCATATGAGGTCCTTAAAATGTAACAAAAACCTGGTACACACACACACACACACACACACACACACACACACACACACACACACACA
>NW_013952595.1:732278-738394 GCF_001266775.1 Austrofundulus limnaeus
CACACACACACACACACACACACACACACACACACACACACGCACACACAAACACACACACACACACACACTTAGGTGTCAATGGAAGATTGAGAGGAGTGTGTCCTCTTTACACCACCGTATGTCAAGACATTCTGCCAAATGCCAAAGAATCCGATTTCTTAGTTTAATCCAGTGTCTTCTCTTGTTTGCCAAACATGCAACATGGAGGTCAAACTGCAGTGAGAAACTGAGAAGGAGCATGTCCTTCACTTGCAACTCTTTTATCTGATTTTGCTTTTAAAACAAAGGCTCATAGTACATAAGGCTGTGAGAAACAGACAATATATTTTTATACTTAGGTGCATAAAGTATGTATGTAAATTTTAGGTAATACCTTAATTGTTTTAGGAATGACTATTATGGCTTTTTATGTATGTTGGCATATTTTCTCTATCAATTCAATATAATAAGTGATTTGCACCTAAAGCCTGTTAAGTGTGATTGTACATAAAATACATCTATAAAGTTATAGCTGAAATGTTCTCCTCTGCAGACTGACAAGTGTTAAGCTTCTCTTAGATTAGGAGATTACAGCTTCTAAATCCCAGCTCTGCCTGTATGTGCATCTACTTAAGAAAGCTTTACCTCACTGTAAAATCCCTGGGTTATTAGAAGTAACACATCCTGCTGCTCCAACAGGGTTGTACCCTCTGATTTCTCTCTAGTAGCAAATAAAACACCTCCTTTAACAGGCATTGCTCGTGTTTCTTTTGATTTCATCTTCAGGTGAGGCAGAGGAGGACAACTCCTCCCAGTGGACAATAGGATGCAATGAAGAGAGATGGATCTGGTCTGGCTTAATTTCCTGGATCTATCAGCAGACTGTTGGTTGTTTTTTAATCACTCTTTTGTACCAATAGGCACATTCAAAAGTGTGGTGATGTCTTTATTTAGAAATCCTTAAATCCCACTGAACCAAATTAGGCCTGGATTTAACAATCATAGCCTGTCAAACCTCATTCAAGTTTTAAAACCAGGAAACAAAACAAAGAACCGAACTCTGATGACGCTTGACTCATCAAAATATTTTAAAGAAGCAAATGTTTAATCATTAGAGACCAGTTACGGATGTGGGATTTGTTAAATTCTTGTAAGTGAAAACAATTATAGTCTCATCAACTCATTTTAGGAATATAAATATTTTGGCTGAAAACACTAAGATCTTTTATAGAAAAGTAGAAAATCATGCTTAATTGCAGCCATATTGTTCTTCACATTAATTCTGCCTCTTTTACGTTGTTTCAGCAAATTTTCTTCTTAGAGTGATGATCATATTGTTACACTTCTACCTCTTCATCAGAACCGTGTTTGTCTCTGAATAACTTAACCTCTTCAAAGGCTAATCGGACTTAGCGCCTTCCTCAGGGGTCACTTCTAAGCCACCTTTCTTTTCTCTATCAAGAAGCTCTTTCTCTGCAAGTTTACTTAGGTTTGTTACCATTTTTCCATTCAGTCAGATAAAATCCACAGCTCCCAGAGGCCTTGGAATTCTTAGAGCTTTAATCTACTAAACACCTAAAATAGAAAATTGTCATCTTTTTGAATGATGTACAAAAGCTTATATGCATATTTATTTACTCCAGCCTTAATACTGTAATGCACTTTATTCAGGTAGCAGATGTCAACATTCTGCAGTTAAATTACATTCCTGTGTCTGACAGCAATGTTTTGAACCAAATAAAGGCCACAAAGGGAGCACCAACAAAAACCTTTGACTGTGCATACCATGTTCAAAGATATGTTATCTGATTATTTTTAGCATCCTTGGTGATCATACGTAACTGCAATGAATTAGTACCGTGGTTCTGAAGAAGCTGGACAAGATGAAGCTGAAGAATGGAGAACTGAAATGGACCGAACTATAAACCTTGAGGTACACCACATTTTAACGGAGACTTTCGAGATGATTGATTATTGAGAATGACAGTAAAGGCGTTGCTTGACAAAAACAAAACAAAAAAAAAAAAAACATAATACATTCAGAACCAAGCTCTTGAGTGTGACTCATGACTCTAAGTCATATATTTATTTTTTGTGAACATTTGTATTGCTGCCTTTTAAAACCCAAACAAAAAGAAAAACAATATAATACCTCCAAAAACAAAATGAGGCTTGTACAGTTGAGTGTATGAATAATTAATACAAAGGATTTTAAGGCTTACAATTTCATTTTGGACTAAAAATATATATATATTTTCTTTTGAATGCAAACAGATGAGGTAGTTTGAGAACCATTGTATTTCATTTACGAAGCACTTTCTCCTTTTTATCAGTAAAAGGCATTGTATAAATAATTATCTACTTACTATATTAATGTAGTCAACTCTCCCTCTGCATATTTGCTAGTAATTCATTCAAAGTTAAGTTGTTTCTGTTGTTTTGTGTTCTTGTAGGCACTGAATATTGTGCAAGCTCTGAAAATGCACAGTAACATTATTGGTCCCTATTCTTCATTGCGGTGCATTGTAACAAACTAAACAAACGCTTAATTTCAATTATTACTAATAATTAATTACTACTACTACTACTACTACTACTACTACTACTACTACTACTACTACTAATACTACTAATACTACTACTACTACTACTACTACTACTACTAATAATAATAATAATAATAATAAAAATAATAATAATAACAATGCTTACTCATATATACATACACATGCATCACTGTCATATATTACAGAACTACAGGAGTTAGACAATTAAACTGAAACACCTGGTTTTAGACCGCAACATTCTTTTCAGACAGCATCGTCTTGCGTCCACAGTTAATCCGGTTGGATGTGGTTTGTCCTTCTTGGTGGTATGCTAACATTACCCTGGATACTGTGGCTCTTGATATATCAGACTTGACTAAGACCTGCTGTCTTGGTCAAGTCTTGGTCACAGATGCGCCAGCAAGACGTGCACCAACAACTTGTCCTCTTTTGAACTCTGGTATGTCACACATGATGTTGTGTGCATTGCAATATTTTGAGCAAAACTGTGCTCTTACCCTGCTAATTGAACCTTCACACTCTGCTCTTACTGGTGCAATGAGTAATTAATGAAGATTGGCCACCAGGCTGGTCCAATTTAGCCACGAAACCTCCCACACTAAAATGATAGGTGTTTCTATTTCATTGTCTACCCCCTGACCATTAAAAGTTTGTTTAAATTTGCTTGGTGGGCCAGATAAAAAGTTTCTGAGGACCTTATATGGCCTGGAGGAGAGAGATGCCCCACTCTTGTTCTGAACAATGTGAGAGAATGCTGGGGTTGATGCATCACTAAAGTAAAATAAACAAACAAAAATGAAAGGAAACTGTTTTGTTTCATTCATCAGTGCCTAGCAGTAGGTCCATAAACCCTTTCAACGAACTGTTGACGGGACTAAAAAGTGGTTTTAAAACAGACTGGATGCTAAGAATAGTAGAGAGTGATCATAGATATGGCAAAAAAAGTACAATTTTTAGAGGTGAACAGTGAAAGCAATAATTGATGATGGATACTCTAACGCAGTGGTTCCCAAACTTTTCAGCTTTTGACCTTCAAAATACCAGCAGCAGAGACCTGAGCCCCCAACTGTTGTTGGATCATAAACATTGTTTTCACATCAAAAAAAATAAGAGCATAGGAACAATATTCATTATGCTATTTCTGGCCATTTTGAGTACACTAACCTTACTCATTTGTAACAATAAAGGCAAGCAAGAAAATGTTGTTAGTTGTTTTTTTATAATATAATTAATTCAGAAAATCTTTTCAGGACCCCACCTTGATATTTTGGGACCCCGTTGTGCGACCGCAACTTTGGGAACCACTGCTCTATGGCGTGTTATCCTCTTTTGGCTACTTTACCCTCATCATTTGAAATATAAACTGATTTTACTTCATGGTTTTCAAATAGGTTCAGCCTGGATGAGACGTTTCCCAAACGGGGACAGTCTTTGCAATTGCTTAAAGGGTGAAAAACCCAATAAAACCAAAATAAAACAGTCACATTCCCATTCATAACTGCAAGTGTGTCTTGTTGTGGAAAATAGAGATAGTCAGTGTTGCAGAATAATTAATCCAGGACTGGAATTTGGATCAGAACTGCCTGCAGAAAACATGTGCTTTTAGTTCACACAGTTCAGTGTCATTATACCAAAAGAACCAGACTGAACACTTATACTGCAGAGTCCTATAAAAGTTAGGTAAGAGCTTTTAATAGGCTGTGCAGTATATTTATTTTATACCACAGACATTTTGCAGAGACACAGATACCCTATGGTTCACTGTTGATGCTGTAAATTAGAAGGTACTGGGGAGATTCCTTTGCCATTTACAATTTATAGACTTTGCTGTAAAAAGTGGACCTGAAGGACAAAACTCGCCTTTTATTTCGCATGATTCAACTTACTTTACTTATAATTGGGTTGGAGGGGTACTGTAGGCTGATAATTACTCCAAATGGGATAAATATTTGGTGAAATGATGAAAATATTTCCGCACCTAAAAGGTTAAATACACAAGCACCATTGTATCTTAATACTAGCTGCGTATCCATTGCAAATGTGCGCAAAACTTTGTTGATATTCTGGTAATGTCGAAAAACACAGTTTCGCAATTGCAGTGTTTCCATTAAGTAAGAAATGCTATTAAATTCACGTGTGAATCTGTTTGTTCTTGCAATAAGTCTTTACAAACATGGCGGCAACGGATGTAAACACTTACATGAGATATTCTGCTACGACGACACTAGCGCTCATCATCAGCCATCAGAGGAGAGATCAGCGTCTTATGAAGGCTTTTGAGCGACAAGCCCCTTGTACTTGGGAGCGGCTACGTATGCAATGTTTTTGGACAATTGTAGTCAGTGATTTTACCACTTCTACTTCCTTTTGCCTTCTTCTTCGTCATCTTTTTCGCCAGTAGAATCATCCGGTTGTTGATCACGTGACTCCTKTGATGTGGAAAAAAGTGTTTTCATTGCAGTTTTGTTAAATACACCAATTTTGATATGGCTGAAAAACCACCACATCCTAGCGCAAAACCATTTTGTCGAAAAACGTGTCTATTCAAAATTGGCGTGTTTCCAATAAGCAAATTTATTTTTGCAATACTAATTTGTACATTTTTTATGGTCAACGGAAGAGCAGGTTCTGAAGGAGTAAAACAAAGCTTGTACGTAATTACGAAAAAAAAAAGAGAAACAAAAAGACAAAAAGAGTACTCAGCTGTCAGGGTTGTCTTCTCAGTTTAGATGTGAGACAGACCTTTACCTTTTATATGTTCCTTTTCTAAAATTCAAGACCTAGTAATATGAGAATAAAGTTATAGTATTACGAAAATAAAGTTGCATGAGAATAAAGTGATGTAATGTACAGGAATAAAGTCATTGTAATATGAGAATAAAGTTGTATGAGAATAAAGTTGAAATATGAGAAAAAATCATAATATTATAATAAAGCTGAAACTTTAAAAGAATAATGTCATACAAGAAAGAAGTCAGTACTAGAGTAAAGTTATGTAATGTACAAGAATTAAGTCGCTATTAAAAGAATAAAGTTGAATGAGAATAAAATTGAAATATAATGAGAAAAAATTCACAATATTATGAAAATAAAGATGAAACTTTAAGAGAATAAAGTCGCACAAGAATAAAGTCAGTATTACGAGAATAAAGTTGAATGAGAATAAAATTGAAATATAATGAGAAAAAATTCACAATATTATGAAAATAAAGATGAAACTTTAAGAGAATAAAGTCGCACAAGAATAAAGTCAGTATTACGAGAATAAAGTTGAAAAATGAGAAAAGTCATAATACAGTATTATGAGAATAAAGTTGTACAAGAATAAAGTCAGTATTACGAGAATAAAGTTGAAAAATGAGAAAAGTCATAATACAGTATTACGAGAATAAAGTTGTACAAGAATAAAGTCAGTATTACAAGAGCAAAGTTATGTAATGTACAATAATAAAATCACAATATTATAAGTATAAAGTTGTATGAGAATAAAGTCATAGTATTATGAAAATAAAGTTGTATAATAATAAAGTCAGTATTACAAGAGCAAAGTTATGTAATGTACAATAA
>NW_013952595.1:738756-762581 GCF_001266775.1 Austrofundulus limnaeus
ATATAATATAATATATATTAAAAACAATAAGACAATTCTAAAGTCTGACCTATTAGTCAGTAGTACAAGCTACTGTATGTCAATTCACTAAAAATAAGATGTTTGTTCAAGTAAAAAGTATTGGAACACCCAGTACGTTTTAGTTTGTTACATTGTTAGTGATCTCTTTAAGCAGGATAAAATGACCTGCCAATATAGAAAAACTGTTCAGGTATAGTTTGAAGAACACTTCGGGTTTTCCAGTTCCCAATCTAAATAAGCATCTATGTGTTGTGTCACAAATGCTAAATGTGTTCATGAATAATGGCAGCTTAGGGAGATGTATAAAGCAATGTTCTTCAATAATGGGATTGTTGGTCTGGTCTTGCCCAAAAAAAAGAAAAAAGAAAAAAGAAAAACCTGCTAACAAAGTCTGTACAACATTTGTGTGTAGTAATTTGGCTCTAGCACAACTTCATCTTTCTTGATAGAACTGGAGTCAAATAAACCTTAAGGAATAAGTTATGCAGTAAGCAGTTGAAGTGAAGTTGTCACAGAAAAATCTTCTAATTATTGATGTGCTGGATGAGTTAGCATCCACAGATATGGATCTCCTTCCACCTGCATAGTTATAAAATGGGAAGAAACTTGTGACATGGGAGAGAATGGTAGCTGCATTCACATCAGCATCTCTAAACAGCTCAAAAACACCAGAAAAAAATTGCTAGATTTTTTGGTAGTTGCTTATTAAAACGTGAAAACGTGCTAAATATATCAAGTTGCTAAATTGACTACAATGTGTCCTGCAATCCAGCACCTGTCTCATGTCAGAGTTGTGTGTTAATTTAGTCATGCACTGTAGCTCAAATTATCATTCATTATCAAATTTTTATAATTATTGATCATACAGAGGGAAAAATCATTGTTCAAATATAATAGGTACTTTACATCTAGAATGGCTGATACATCTGCCTTGAGAGTGAACCTCATGCCTGCGTTGCAGTAAAGGACGTTTCAATGATGTGAAACATAAATCTGTTGATCTGTTTAATTACTCCGTGGTTTTCTTAAGGACAAAAAACTGAATTTTGAAAGCAAAAATTGAATTATAGAACTTAGTATTCCATGTGGGGGTGTCAGTGTATCTTTTGTCCATGTGCCTTTTAGTCATTTGATTTTTGTTTCAAAAACAGATACTGAAAAATGAAAATTGGATTCAATTTTCGTTATAAACTCCAAAAATTGAGACACGGTCCGTCTTTTAATTTTTGTCAAACCAGCAGTTTAGCATTTGTAGACGTTACGCATGGCTGTAGTAAACAGGAAGTAGAGGTTGCAAACTCGCAGGGACCACAGTCGGGGCAATGAAGAGAAGTTTTCAGGAATGTGTTGCTATCGGACAAGTTTTAATTATTCTGTCATTAAAATTAGTATTGATAATGTTACATGCTGTCTGGAGACAAAGAGAAAGAAATATAATTCTTGTGGTAATATCTGGAAAGTGGAAACAGCTGATCAGTTGTGAGGTAAACATTCAACACAAATGTTTCCACCGCTGCTTTTCCACAATTCTTTTATTAGAAAATCCAAAATCCACCTCAAGCAAGTGTAAAAACTTTTTTGCGAAGTTTTTCAAATTTTGCCATTTCTATCAACCTTTTCCAATGTGATACTTCAAAATGTGCACAAAAAATGTTGATGGAAACACAGCAACAGATACACAAACTATCAACTGACACCTATTAAAGAAATGTAAAACTAGTCAACTAGCTTGTATTTATTGTAGCTGCCTGGTTAGCTAGTTATAAAGTACAACATGTTTATTCATCCTGTCACTAGACAATTTAAAGAGGAACTAGATAAATGATTTTGAAATTAATCAGCCAGACTAGCTGTACCAATAAAAAATATGGTATGCAAGTTAAAGAAATGCTAACGTAGCTAGCTAGTGTTTATTTATTAGTTTAAATGCAGCTGCCTGGTATTAAAAAATTATTTAACTAGCTCCGACCTATCTGGCTTATAAAGACAATGCAAAACTTCTGATTTTAGGAAAATAAAAGTTTACCTGTTTTTGAAGCTTAAAATGAAAATTAAAGTAACCATTCATTTTTTTGTTTTTGAATACCATATTTCAATAGTTTCAAAGCAAATGAATTCAGTGTCAATTTAGCGAAATTAAGTTTCAAACCAATGCATCAGATTCAGTCTGAGCAGTTCAAATTTAGTTTCTGATGGCACAAGCTCCTTCCCATGTTAATGTAACAATCTCATTTGAAAAACAGGCGAATTTCCAAAGTACCGTGTGCATCAGAACAGAAGTGACCTTAATATTGCGTCATTCCAACAAAACCAAATATTTATTTCCAAAACTCTTTATTCTTGAAAACCAGACTATTTTCAAACAGCACAGTGTTATCAGTTCTCTTAAGTGTGATTTATTGCTTTGCCCCATATAAACCACAGAATACACAATAAATTTTAACTCTTAATACACAGACCTCAGTGCTCTATATTAACCTCTGAGACATTTATTATTAACTGATTCATACCGGGTGACCTTGTTTTTGCTTCAGTTTGGATATTCTGGTGTTACTGCTTTTTTGTCTGAGCAGATTTCTTGTTTTATTATTTTTATTCCAGTTTATATTTAATTTTAGGACTTAACTGGAACATACCAAAAGAAAGAGACTAAATATATGTATCAGACTAGTTTTAGGGTTTTATTTTAATGTCTACATTCAGTTTCATGTAATGCCTTTCCTCCTTCCTAATATTACATTCTATAACTAATAAGAGGTGCCACTGTGGAAAAAAAAACATCTTAGAGCTATGACATGAATTTAATTGAGCATAGAAGCTGCAAACAGAGGAAGTCATTTTGAGTCGTTCTGAATATTTCCTGCAACATTTCCACAGAGTCAGAACGGTCCTCTGCTGAGCAAGTGGCAGGATGTGAGGTAGCTGGAAAACTGAGCTCCACGTACAAAAGCACCACATGTTCACACTCTGAAACAATACTTTTTATATTGTTCGTTGTTTTCACCTTTGACCCCCACTTGATATATTGATGCTACATATGATATGGTTTGTTGTTGTTGTGCTGCAGTCTATTTTACAGTCTTAAAAGTGCTAATTGTCTTATTTAGAATCATGTTGGTAAATATGTTGCACATGTGATAATCATGACAAAAACATGTGTAAGTCTCTATATTTACATATTTTACTCAATGCATGTGACATTATTTCTAAACCAGTTTATTTCAAAAAGCTGCTGTGTGTGACGTAACGGGCTTGTCGTTTAGCCTTTTTTTGTTTATTGGGTTTATTTACTATCTTGTGATTCATGTGTTTAGTTTTTCTCACTTGTGTTTGCATTTTCCTCATGTGCCATTGTTCATCTATCCTCACTTACTTGTCAGCTCCTCAGTATTTTTTTCTCAGCCAGTCTTGCAACCCACATTCACCTGTTCACAGTTAGCCTGGCCCTTGCCTTCCTACGCAGCTCTGCTCAATTCTAGTTTCCCTTCTCTGCTCCGTCTGGGACTTCTCCCATTGAGATGGATTTCGCTGGCAGATTTTTAACCGGGCCAATCAGAGAGCAGAGCGTCAATTTTCTGCGCAAAGTCTCTTGTAGTTTATTTTACCTGGGCCAATCAGCAAACAGAAGGAGGAGTTTTGAATGACATCGATGTTCTGCGCAGTGTCTGCTAGTTAGTTTAGCATACGGCAGTGGAGGAAGTGAATGAAGCCAGTCGGTGTTGATAAGGCTTCCAAATTAAATTAAATTTGTCTGACAAAGCAGCAGCTCTCTCGTTTGGCTCAGTATATTCCTCCTCTCAGTAGGGTTGTTAACAGCACATGCAATTTCCGGTTAGCTTCTTAGCTTAGCCTCCGTCACAGCGACATACATCGCAGCCAACTGATCCAATCATTTTAAACTTCAGCAGAGGCCACGCCTCCTGCAGGAAACGCTTTTCTATGCATCAAGTCCAGACCCTTGTACGAAGCAAAGTGAAGGACAGGGTCTGGTTTAAACCAGGCTAGTTCGCAGTAATCAGTTCCGATCAATTCCTCATCAGCCCAGCTCCGTTTATTCTGCCTCCTTCCATCGCCGTTGTAGCAGTGCTTTATTATATTCATGCGTGTGGCATGAAGAGCATGCATTTTTTGGTAATAAACTAAGCTGATATTTAGTTTGTCAATGTGGGTTCTGGTCTACTACTGACCACAACAGGGCTGATATGATATTCTGATTGTATAAAATACCATAGTTTCACTGTATTACATTACTTAAGGCGAGATTTGAAAACTGACTACAGAAATACTCGTATTGCAACCAATTAGTATTGTGCACTGCAACATTTTTATTACACTGTAGCTATTTGTAAATGCATATCATACAGATTTACTAGAAACATTGCTTATCATTTTTTATTTATTTGTAGTTTTTTTAGAATTTGATGCACAGAGCAAAAGAACAGTCAAAATCGCCACAGTTGGCTAAATCCCTGTCAGAGAAAAAGACAGTTGAATAAAATGTGTTTGGTTTGGTGGGAGACCAGAGTAAAATATAGAAATAAAACAAGATAAATTTTGGTTAAAGTAATTATATTCATTGCACAGATCATCTGTTGGTTTGTTATTTATAAAGGAACACTGGGAGCCTGATGTTAGCTAATTAATTAGCTTTCACAATGAGCTATGCTAACAAGTATATCTTGATGTGGCAGCACGATGGATCAGTGGTTAGCACTGATGCCTCACAGCAGAAAGGTCCTCTTTTCTTTGTGCCAGTGTGGGTTTTCTCCGGGGACTCCGGTTTCCTTCCACAGACCAAAAAAGGTATAATAAGTTGCTTTCAGGCCTCCCTTGCAAAAGAAATCTGGATCTCAATGGGATTTGCCTGGTAAAATAAAAGCAAAATACAAATTTAAAAATGTGTTTGCAAAAACAATGTTACCTTAAAAAGGCTTGAGTGTCAATTATCTAAAGGCCAAATCCTGTCTGAGTGTTTTTTGTGACTGAAATCTTTTTAAAATGTTCTCTTCTTCAAATGTTCAAGAAAAATGTCCAGAAAACAGACAACCAATGAGTAATGCGAAAAGCTACTATGTAAAACCTGAATCTTGTTGAAAGCAGTTTAAATTATGGTGGTAAAATTTTGTGAATTTGAAACCGGGACATTGTTAAAAACTGTGGTAAACTCTGAAACCAAAATCCAGYCCATGCCTGGTGGGTACAGAGCACCTTTTAACACTGTGGTCCAACTGCATCTCCAGGTCCTGTTTCATCTGGATGTCAAAGCCAAACACAATTTTTAAAACTATTTTGTACTTCGTTTATATGATATTGTCATGTTTGAAACCGTGTCCAACAAAACTGCAAAATAAGCAGATCAAAGCAAATTTGGTAAAAAAAGAAAGATGTATTACTGAAAAAAAACACATTGCTATAACATATATATGATCTAATCTAACTAATCTTTGGCACCAACATAACTTGAAATAGTTAATGGGACATAAAATAGCTCTATCTTTTAGAAATATGGGTTTTATTCAATGGAAGAAACAAAAATTGCCAGTGATTCCATGTGACAGCAAAACGTAGTGAACAGTGTCCATGTGACAAGTGATAAGCCAAACAAATAAATTAATTTCTACTGGTCAAAGTCAGATATTACAAGCGAAAATTATGTTTTCTTTGTTAGAATTGCCTCCCAAAAGAATAAATGGACTAAATGGGCATCATAGTTGTTTTAAACGCAAAGACATTTTATGTTTTTCTAGAAACTGCATTTTGTTGGGATATCAGGATTTGATCATTTGGACAAGATAAGTCTGCTGCTCTAAAGTTCACCACTAACATTTACAGTAACTCTTGTTACCAAGTCTTTTCCTCACACCAGTCAAGGCACATATAGAGTCTCCCTGTGAAGCACCTTTTGCAGCCCTTGCTTTGTATTATAGTCTCAAAGTGAGTTTTCATGGTTTTTTTAATCCATTTTTATAACTTTTTTCAATAAATAACACAAATATATTTGTACATCATATATAGATAGATAAACATGTATCAACTACATGCATTTTATATAATTTAAATAATTTATATGAACAGTCCTCCCTCACACACACACATTTTCCCTCGCCTCGCCACCCACTCTCCAAGAGTTTGTCCATAACAGCTTGCAGCAGAATGATTTGAAATATTCTTTAAAAGGACCCGAGATTCCTTCAGGAGGAGTATCGTTTGTAGCTGAATGTTGCTGTTCACCAACCATGATGCATGATCCCATGGCAGGGAGCGCTGTGGAAGTAAAATCCCAAACAGGAAGTGGAATTCCAGAAAGGTAGCTCCCAGTGATGCTTTGCTTACGTCCTGTGACGTTTCCGTGACAAAGCACACACGCAGGACGTGTCGATGCGTATCCACCTCCATCCCACGGAGTTGCGAACCTGTGTCAGCGCTCGAACGTATGTCTGTGTAGTCTTGCACTGCGAGTTCCAGTTCTTATCATCGATTCCTCTGCAGCCCCCTTTGAAGGGCATGGGGGTCCGGCAGCGCGTCTCATAAAAGTACTGTTTGATTTCCTGCGTGGCACTGGTTTTAATTTTGGCCAGAACAGTCACAGACTGCTCCTTGTGGTCCACAGCCTGGGTTTTGTCTATCACCCAGTGGCTCTCGCTGTCACAGACAGAATATTCCCCGCGGTAGCTCCGGTGTTCAGCGTAGCGTTTCTTCCGTGTCTTGTTTCCCGCTGCGCCTCCGTCTGGTCGGATGCTCACGAAGTCATCCGCGAGGTACAGCGGTGGCGGCTGCAGAGGTAGCCGGTCACTCAGCAACACCCGAGGCGAGTTAAATCGTTTCTGCTTCCTGAGTAGATCTGAGTTCAGCAGCATCACTTGCTGCTCCGCCGCCGCGCCGTCTTTGCTCCCCCCGCTCCGACCCCCGGTTTCCCACTGGTCCTCGTCGCCCTGCTCCCTGAAAGGAAAGCTGTGGCTCAGGTGAGGAGGAAGGCTTTCCTGCAGCTCTGTGTCCCTGCCTTTCCCCTGCTGGCTATGGTTTCCCCTGGTTCTCCCTCTCGTCAGGTCAGCCTGAAGGAGCTGGATTATGAGGGAGTTTAAAGGGTCAGGGCTCGGCTGCTGCTGCCGATGCTGTTGTCCATGGCGACCGCTGCCCATGTTGGTTGCCTGGATACCATAGAGGTAAACAAGGACCGTCACATACAGCAGGATGGACATCACTAGATTCACCTGCAGGACCTGCAAACACAAAGGGAGAAGTGAGTTAGACGTGGAGAGAGAACATTTTCAAATGTTTACTGGGAGCGATTGAAGTGGACAAGCTTAATATATTTAGCACAAAAAGTTATGAAATTAGTGTTTGGTAGGTTATTTCTTTGTTGTGCTTCTTGGCAATAAATCTTATAGTTGGCACCTGATTGGCAGCTCAAAGTTCAAAACAAGAGTCAGTAGCAACATCAAAATAAGCTGTTTGGCAGAGAAGATTTGGCTAACTTTTCATGTGCGCAACCAACACACTGAGCTCTACTGCTCATCCTACAAATCCATGTTCCTTACAAATGTGGCATCATTTAAAAGAAAAATTACTGGACATAAGATTTATTGTCAAGAAGCATTGTTGCAACAAAGAAAGAATCAACCAAACACTCATTTTCTTACTTTTTGTCCTTAGTATATGGCATGGGGAAGATTTAGGTTGTGCAATTTGGAGACAAACTTTAAGCCACAATGCTGAGATGGTTTAAACCATGTGACAAACTGTTTGTATGCAGAAAATACAACATAGAGCTCAGTTATTGTTTGAGTATGACTGGTCCTTTGAGGGTCACCATAATGCTCATGTAGCAATCACTGAAAATGAGTTTGACTCTCCTGGTTTAGACGTGTGCAGAGAAGGAACAGAGGACATCCTGAACAAATGCTTTCTAAAGACGTGTCTCCACACACTTTTCAAGTCAGAGCAATCAGACATTGCAGCTGGTTTGTGTATTTCAAAGCAGCTGTGACTCAGGAGGAAGAGTCACTTGAAAGGTTGATGGTTTAATCCTGGCTGCTGCACAGTGTGTTGAAATGAACCCTGTATAGCCCCGAATTTGCGACTGAGTTTAGGTATTTCAAAGAACTCCCAGAGAGTAATAAGCACCATTACCATTACAGACCTATACAGTATGTTTGCTTTTGCACCACCAGGGGAACCCTGTGACCGTGCAATGTTTAGCCCACAGTGTCACGGCACCACATTCACCAATAACATCAATAGAGTTGTGGTTAAAGCAGAGTTTGAAAGGACGCAATAAACGTTTAAAAGAATGGAGACAGGAGCCAAGACTCCAGACAGATCAGTCTACTTTGTGCTAAACACCTTCATGTCTTAGCAGCCAACTACAACAGTTTCACAAATAACTTTTATTTTAGCAATGAGATTGCTGTTTTATTAAGTGATGAACGAACATTTAGTGCTTTATTTATTGAGCAATAACATCTCTATACACTACTTTAGAGACCCCAATGAGCCAAGTAAGTGCCTCTTCTGATTTAGGAGACCAAATCAAAGCTACTGTACACGTCATAATACCTGCAGAGCAAAAACCAGTAAAAGACTGAAAAACTTTGATTATAAAAATTGAGAAATTGTCCCCTGTTATTCAAAAGCACCTATGCTTGTGTGGCTGGATGGCACTATGTAAATGCACTCAGTTCACTTTTTTATACCGCATGTAAAAAATGTTTGGTAATTGAGGCTCGTCTGGTGTCACACTATAAAAGTCTTGTTGTCGAAAAGCTGAGAACCTCAAGCTTTATCTCTGTCAATAAACATAAATATGAGACACACCGCATGTGTACGACTCTCACTAAGCAAGCAGTCTTTATGGGAATTAACATGTTCCAGCTCGCACAACATACCTCCCTTTCATGAACACCTCAAAACTAGAAAGGAGACAATTTGACATTTTGCCCGCTAGCTGTAAAAGAGCTTGTTGACATTTCTGGCCTTGCTGTCTTAACCAGATTAAAGAAGTTTCTTTTTACATTTCTTTTTCCCTTAAATCATAAACATGAAGTAGTAAAATGTCCTGATGCATCTCAGTAATCCAGGTAGAAAAAAAAACAAAAAGAAAAATAAGTAGGGCCTCTGGATTGGGTTCTTCTTTAGTGAAACGTTTCGTCTCTCGTCCAAAAGACTTCTTCAGTCTGATGAGTTTCAGGTGAACTCAGCCTTATAAGCAATACCTGACTTATTGGTTTGGATGCTGTGGTTCTTTGGTGTTGTGTTATCTGTTTGTGGTTAGTGCAGGTGGGGCTCAAACGTCCCCTTGTTTTTGTCTTTTTTTCCCCCTCTTTGTGTTGTGTTGGTTATCGTTGGGGCCCTGATTCACACCTTTTGCTCACAGAAGGCTGAGTCATATTTGCAATTACAGCATTGTAGGAGGAGGACAACTGGACACAAAGGCCTCCACCTCTGTTTAATAGTGGATGTTTTTTTTCCACAAAGATGGCTTCCTTTACTCCTCTCTCAAACCAACGTTCCTCTCTATCAAGGATGAGAACATCTTCATCTCTGAAAGAGTGACCACTGGCCTGTAGATGAGTGTAAACTGCAGAGTCCTGACCCAGCGAAGTAGCTTGTCTGTGCTGGCTCATTCTTTTGAACAGTGGCTGTTTTGTTTCCCCAATGTATGACTGATCACAGTCCTCCTGACACTTAACAGCATATACTATATTACTCTGTTTTGGCCAGGGAACTGGATCTTTGGGGTGAACTAATCTTTGTCGTAACGTGTTTTGGGGTTTGAAAGCCACTGGGACATCATGATTAGAGAATAAACGTGTCAGTTTCTCTGAAACGCCCACCACATATCGAATGACGTCTGGTTTGGGTCTGGGTTAAGGGTCTTCATTTTCAGCTGGTTGTTGGGTGGAATCCAGTTTGGGTTTCTTGTCTGCTTTCAGAAATGCCCAGTCAGGATTATCGCACTGCTCCAGGGCCTGTCTTGTGTGTGACTTCTTTCTCTCTGGCTCCTGTGTTTGTGGGGACACTGTCTGCTCTGTGGTACAGAGTTCTGATGACTCCTAACTTGTTTCCAGTGGGTGATGGGAATCACCTGTAAAGGTGATGTCACCTGTAAAGGACATCAGAGCTCTCTTTCCCACCTCCTCCATGTTCAGGTTTTCAACAATAGGGGAAAGTGGGGAGCCCATAGCACACCCATGTTTCTACCTATTGTATTGCTTTCCATATGTGAAATAGGTTGATTCCAGGCACAGTTTCAGAAGTTGACACAGTTGTTCTGTGGAAAGAGTGGTTCTGCTGCTAAGGCAGGTGTCACACTACAAGAAAATCGGCCTATTTTTGCCCTTCTGACAATCTTAAGGAAATCCAGATGATCGTGATTGCTCTAAAGATAATCTGAGCAGATATTCCCACTGTGGGTGGTGAGTTAAGAGTGATCTATATTCAACATGTTTGGTTTTTTGGCCCGATATCAACAGTGTGTGTAGTGTTCACCCGAGCTCTCAGCCCGATGAATGAGACGTGTGGCCAATCAAAAAGTGAGGTGATGTAAACACGGAGGGGATTCCAAATACAGAAGACAAAAAACTGTCATGACTCAACAGAAAGTCTGCTGGATGTTAAAAGTCCTATGGAATTGTTTTTCCTCTGGTATACATCTGAATCATGAATGAAATATCTTTTCTTGTGTGGTGGGTTGTCTCTTGCTGTGTGGCTGTACACCACACACTGTAGGATCAAACCTGGTAGCTCCACGATTTTTTTTATCTTCACGTGTGAGCTCTCTCTGTCTTTGAAAATCGGCCGACTGGTTTAAAGTCTTGTAGTGTGACTCAGCCATTAGAGTAATGTCTGATTTTAATCTTACACAGACCACATCCATCGCCTTATCGACAGGAACGCACGTAAAGAGCGATGTGGCATCAAAGGAGACCATAGTTTCTGTGTGGACATTTCTGGTCCACACATTGCACTAACACTCTGTCAGCTGATATAATGCATAAAATGATGTCCCTTTGTTGGCCCAGATGTGGCTTGACAGAGGTGGTTCACGCATGGGCCAGCACAGCATAAACCACAACAGGGCCAATTGTGGTATTGACAGATTTGGCCCACAAACCAAACCAGGACCAGGCCAGTTGTTGGCWTTGACAGATTTGGCCCACAAACAAAACTATTACTGGGCCAGTTTTTGGCATTGACAGATTTGGCCACAAACCAAACCATTACTGGGCCAGTTTTTGGCATTGACAGATTTGGCCAAAAACAAAACCATTACTGGGCCAGTTGTTGGCGTTTACAGATTTGACCCACAAACAAAACCATTACTGGGCCAGTTGTTGCATTGACAGATTTGACCCACAAACAAAACCATGACCGGATCAGCTGTTGACATTGGACAACATAAAGAAAACCACAACCAAAAATACCTTATTCCTTCGCAATAAAAGCCATAAATAAATACAAAAATGTTTCTATATAAATGAAATTATTATCCTTCTTGAATCTTAAAGATCATCATAAATAAAAATGTTTGAAAAAAATCTGTTTTTAAAGCAAAGAAATCTGGATGCATCTTAAAATTTCTATTTTAATACCACAAAACCGTAGTGTATTATATAGTATAGTATTATATTGTAGTATATAGTATTATATAAACCATAGTATCATGCCAGTCTATTCCTGTTCTGTAGACACTTTCTGTTTAAAGTTTTATATGTTGAAAATATTGTCAGTAATGTCACTAACACTTATTCACTTCAAATTCTACATCACTTTCACATCAGTTTGCTGAATATAAAACCACATCCTGCAGCTTGTTAGCATAGCATCCTGACCAAACATAACAAAATCCATGTGTTAATTTCGACTTCTCTGCTGCCTATTGAAACCATTTCTTTCTTAGAAATCCATGGAATTTGCTTCAAGTTAGCATATTTTTGTTCCCTGACTTTTTTGTAATTAATACAACCAGACATTTTTCAAAAGCAGAAACTCATTTCAGAACCAAGTCAAGCATAACAATCTTGGATAAATGTCAAATTTCTACAAATTTACAAATTGAAAATGTCTCAGAATTTGAAGCATTTTCCATGGAAAAATTTTAGTTCACCAAAATGCCAAATAAATAAAATGTCACCAACAACATTAAATAACTAAATTATTAAAGAACTAAGGTATGTGACAAAATGAAAAATCAACACAGAAAACCTAGCAGTGGTGATTTCAGCTGAGTTTTAAGAGAAATATGCTGCTACTGGATGCGAGATGGAACGAACTAACAAAATAACAAATGGAGGATTTTGAGCTTTTTTTATTCAAACTAGATGCAGTTATTGAAATGCTGCTCAGCTTCTTCTCCTGATATTTATGTTGTAGAAATAAAACACAGGAATGGTCTATAAATTATTATAGTAAAAAAAACATAAGCTACTTAAAAGCAATCATTAAACAACTGCGCACATTAAAGCAGGCCACTGGTATCTGGAAACATTACATATCACTGCAAACATTTCATTAAAGAAAAAAATATATTTCTCATAGCAGAATTTATCATAAATATTATTTAAACTGGAAACTGGCTGCATAAAATCTGAGTTAGTGTAAAAACAAATTGAATGTTTTAAACAAAGACACTTAAAATAGATTCTGTACAACATTGATCATGTTTCAGTACTGTATCCATTAAACGACTAAATGTTTTAATTTTCAGTCAGTGGAAAATTTATTTAAAAATGGTTTCCTGGGTTTGGTTTTAAAATAAGACTGTGAAAATGGCATATGGTGAAACAAGTTCATTTCTCCTACTGAAGCCGTAATCACGTCCATTAAAACCCTCGGTGCAGTTTATGATGCCAACAGTCTCAAAAGATAACGAGGCATTGTGGTGAAACATGAGTCTGATGAATGCCAAATGACCGGGTTATAAAATATACTGTATTGGTTCACAGCCAAACATCTGTGTTAAGGCATACAGAAATTGTGAAAATGTTATGAGCAATAATATCTGACTGATTGTAGATAGTGCTATAAATGACCTCAGTTTGGAGAAACAGAGCTCAATTCTGCCCAGACTAATCGGCTAATCAGAGCAGGGCCAAGGTCCAAAGTGAGTGACCAGTGCCATTTTTAAACAGCTCCAGTCTAATGAGGTCAAAGCAGTTCAAACAATTTCCATTTTATAAACTTTTACACTGTCATCAGTTTGCATGACAAGCCACTTTTTTTCTGCAAAAACGACCATATGGGTCGTTTTTACATTTACAAATAAGTGTCGAATTTTCTATGAATAACCACAAATGCTAACGTTAATTTGACTGCAATGTTCAGGTTTAAAAATAACTTTTGCACAAATCCCTTTGATCTTAATGCAGCTCAGACTTAGCCATTAGCTCATCTGTTTGGTGAGAAATTTAACTGTTTCTTCAACAGGATTCTTCAACTATCTGATTCTACACATAGCGTTGTTGGTTTCACACTACAGTCCGGTAACTTCCTTGAGTTCCTCAAGACCTGTTTGCCTTCTGGGTCTTCTACCTCCATGATAGCTTTATGCTTTAAAATCCTTCTTTTCTATTTTAAATCACTTCCAATGATCACTGTCCACTCCACCATGTTCCAATAAAGACAAAAAACCTGCAGAACTGTGGGTTTTTGGGACTGATTAACTGGAAATCTAAGACCACTTTTAGTAGTTCCACAGCCAACACTGTGAGGTAATGGCTCAGAAGACATAATTGGGAATGTGGAAAACTGAACAGATTAAAAATATGACCCAAACACATAAAGACATCTATGCAGCACAGGGAGAGACTAAATTAAACTTTTCTGCACTCCTGTGGTCTTTTTTAGCACTTTTTTCACAGTAGCAACTTGGCTCTCTAAGGCTTTTTCACTAGTCAGAACATACTTCTCTGTGGGTCCAAGTGTACCATGTTGGCCTGAAAATGCAACGTCAGAAGACTGTTGGTCACTGATTGGTTAGGGGGTGGAGTCACTGGTCGAGCTACTCAACAGTCATGTCCTCCATTGTTGTGCTGTATATCTTTTCATGGTCTTCTTCTACTATGTTTAATGGTGGCTGCCAATTAGCTTAATGTAGCATAACCACCAGCTGCTAAGGCATGTGGCATCAATTTTCAGGCTCTGGGGCCGCCCAACTTTACAAAGAACCCACCCACTAGAGCTGTTATTGAAGTGTAAAGGAAAACCACTCGAACCGTGCCAAATAAGTTCATTTTGTAAAGAGTTAAGCCAAGTTGAACCGTGCTGTAGAGACGCTAGTGGAAAATGACCACTAGATACTCCAAGTACACAACAAAATGTATTAAACTACTAAAAACGTGTATTCTGCATATGTCTCCTTTAATAAAACTCAGTTATACTGATGCATAGGTTGTTGTGTTTTCGTCTAAGAACAGACCTAATAAAGGTGGTCTCACAGCCACATTTCACTTTTGGTCCAAATTTTCTCCTTTTCTGGTACTACAGGAATTGTTTTTGAAACAGTCCTGAAACATTTCTGAAATGATGCTTATAATTTTATACGCTGGGCTTCCAACAACTAATTTGTAAAGATGTAACACAGAAGAAATTCTTCCTGCAGCTGGTAAAAATAAACTCATTTGGTTAAAACGACGTGAACGTTAAACAAACAGTTTAACAGAACATGGTCTGTGATCCATAGCATGCTGGCTCCCCTCATCAGCACATGTAAAATGCAGATGCAGTTAATAGTTGACAGAGCAGGTCAGGACAAGAAGAAACATCTAAAGCCTCTGGGAACATTCAGTGGATTATTCACATTCATCTACAAGTCAAACAAAAAAATCCACTTTCTTTTTGTTCAGGACAGGAAACCGTCAACTCGTCTTTTGAGTTTTAAAAATGTCATCGGGATCTAATATTCTGACCTGTTTACAAGAAGCATGCTGCGTTTGTCACCCTTGCGCATCACTCTTAAATGGATAATTGTTCCAAGGAAATAAAGTCTTCATGTGATTTTCAGATGGGTCCTGAAAATAGAGCTGTAAAAAACCGGAATGCAGAGTTTGGGGGGCTTTTTAAAATACAAATCCTCGTCTGATTTCAACTAATTTGCCATGAATGTTGGTTAAATGTTTTTTAGCATTCTCTGTGGCAGGGAAGCAATGTCCTACTTTAGACGGAGGCTGAAAACTGTCCAAAACTTTGTCTAAATGATAAATGTAACAATAAATCAATGTTGACGTAAAAAATCTTAACTTTTGGCTCCTGACACTCACATGAGAAAAACAAGGATTTGTTCTGGTTACTAATGAGTGATTATTTCATTAGAGAGGCTTTCTTTCTTCACGTACATAAGTGAAAAATGAGGGTTGTGCTGCGAGATGCAGAAACTAGAAAAGGAGTTTTCAAGTAATTTTCAGAATCAAGCAAACCTCAGCTGACCTTTATCTTAATTAGCTTTTTTTTAAACCAATCAAAGAAAACATGTCGAACACAGCCAGCTTGTACATCTTTTGCAGATATGTTGTTGCCATACAAACAAAAGAAAACAGATTTGTGTGGAGTTTTATTTACCCAGCATGATCACCTACAGAAGCTGAGAGAGGACAAGCTTAGACATTTGTTTTTATGGCGTTATCTTGTGACAACAGAGCTGCCAGAGGTTCCGGTTCCTGGTCCTTGAGGCCCACTGTCCTGCCTGTTTTTAAGGTGTTTCTCTGCTTTAACGCATCTGTTTCAAATCTACAATTTTCTAGTCAGAAAGTCATCAAGTTTAGCAGAATCACTCAGGTGTTGAAGCAGGGAGACCTCTAAAGCATGCAGAGACAGTGGGCCATCACTCTGTAATGGAATGATACTTGTTAGGTCAGGTTAAAAGATAGTCAACTGACCCAATGACATCAGCTTTACTGTGTTTTACTCTGTTCTTTATCTTTCTTTCTTTTGGTCTTGGAGTGACATCATGATCTGATCTGTATGATGAAACAGTATTTTCAAAGTTAGCCATTAGAACTGACTGTTAGCATAGATCTTAACAGACAGCCTGATGGCTCTGTGTTAAATTTTGTGTTCTTGTTTATTGCAATAAACAACCTCAGCTGACTGTTGTACAAAGTGCCTTTATTCTTTGAATCACGTATTTCTGTTCTTGTTAAACAGATATTTCCACAACAACTCCTTCCAGCTTTCCCTCAACTCTGAGCGTTTCCTTTGTCTTTCCAAGGAAAGGTGCTATATGATATGTGTTGGTGCTTTCATAATGAAGAGGAGTGTTCAGTTACACGGTGATACATTTGAACCACTTTGGACATTTACCTGTATCTTGACCCTCAAAAATCTGTAATTTTCCCCAATAATATTCACTCACACACACCACAAATCTTTCACAGACGGTGTTGAGAAGGGACGAGTGTGGCTGCTCTGAGAACAAAATGACACTAGTTTCRTCACACAACTTCACTGATTTCATAGCTTAGAATTTATAGTGCCTTTATAGTGGTGCTTTGGACTCAAAACTCCCTTCTTCAGCTTCATCCGGGTTACCTGTGGTTTCCTGGCTGTGACACTGGTTAATAAGCCTATTTAAGGACAATCTCCTAACAGAACCAGTTAAAACAAAATAATTTGTTGCCTACTAAAATTTTCAAAATTGAGGCAGCACATTTCCATTGGAAAGTTCTCATTTATTAGCTGACCTGGACTGCACATTCCCATATCCAGTGACTGAACTGAAAGCACATTTTTCTGTTTGGTGAGTAACATGCACACTTTGGAACTACAATATGTTATTATCAAGTACAAATCAAATCTTTCAAATTAGTTTAATATATCATCATTAGTCTCAAAGCNTAGTTATTTTCATATAATTAAAAACAGATTCTTGTTTAATAATCAAATCGTCCTCACTGACATAATTGTTGGCTCCACATTAATGAAGTGGAAAGTCAGCGCAGGAAAAGTGGAATAAAAATTTGGGATTAAAGGATGAAGAAAGCAAAACAAAGTGTGACAGGTGTAAATCTTATAATAATAGTGTAATCCCTTTGGACAGTTGATGTATTCTTTGTGAGCTTTGAGCTGCAGAGACTTTGGAAAAGTTGGATCAGTCTAYGTACAAATTTAAAAACATTTTAGTTTTGGTTCAGCTGACAGTTMCCTGGTCTGTGCAAAATACTTTAATGTACATATATGAAATATGGTGTGAAAATGTCTCATGGCACCTTATTRTACAGGAAGTCGTCCATTTTAAATRAAATTGCAATTATCACGCCAAACAATGTTTTGTCTTCAAATTTGAGCATATCAGTTTGAAATTTGATACTTGACAAAATTATGCACAAAAGTTGTAAACATTTTTTTAAATCCTGATGCTTTGGGCATGGGATTCTTTCAAGCGCACCAGATTTGATAACAAATGAGATGTTGGGGATATCACCATTTTCCCTCTCTTGGAAGGTAATTTGTGGCTTTTTGTTCACATATTTGATATTTGGGCTCCACCGATTAGTGCAAACTAACTGAAATGCAGCATAATTAAACATACAAGTTCCAAACATAAAGGAAAAAGAATTGAAACTAWACTAAATGTTGAAAGTTACTCACAGATTGTAAAATATGTATTCATATGGAACTGTATAACCCCTTGCAGGTACAGAGCACCAATGTCAGAAATGGTAGGAGGGTTTTAAAGATACAGAGGCCAATTTCAAGGCAGTTAGAAATTAATTTTTGATATATACAGCATTTTCATAACAACTGAAGTAACATAGTTACTTATGCCTGGAAAATACATAATACCCCCAGCTGTCGAGGCAGGCAATTCTACTTTCAAAACCTGAAACAAACACTGGAGGCAAGGATCAGAAGCTGGTAGAACTATGCTCCACTGACTCAGACACAACACAGAAGAAGCAAACATGTTAAAGGGCGACACTTGYGAACAAATGACAAACACCTGGGGAGACAAGGTGAGAGTGGGCGTGGCAGGYGCCGGTACTGACTGAGGAGAAAAAGGACTGAATGAAAGGTAAGACACAAGTAAAATAACACAAAGATAATAGACCACAAAGGAATGAAGAACAAACTCTTAGAACAAATAGAAAAACTGGTTCTCACTGTTGATCACTCATTCATCCAAATTAAACGCGTTGGAGCAGAGAAACCTCTAAAATATGCAGGATAGTGAACCTCAGGAACCAGGATTGGACACCCCTGTCTTTTCAGATTTAGTCACCACRTATTGTCATATTTTGAGTCTGAAARTCTGAGGTGTCTTCATTCCCRTCTCCTCCCACTTTATGCCCATTTTAGACTAATCCATAGCATCTGCTTCTTTATGGTAAAACATGGATGCCCTTTTAAACTTGTTTGGGTTTAAACATTAGACGTGTTAATAAAACAGTTTGTTTATTTGGGACATTGTGCTCACCGTGAGACACTTTAATAACATTTAGAGTCGATAGAACATTTAATTGAYTTTGGATGTCTTTAATCTTTGCAGTCTAAGAGGGAGCCATCCATCACAAAACAAGTCAAATAAGATTTTTTTTGGGTCAGAGCTGAATGATTAGGGAAATTATCTTCGAAGACTTTGTTGACATGAAAAGAAGATTTGAAAAATTGGACTTGTATTTTTAGAAGTTTGCAAACTCTTGGCACTTCGCCCGAAATCTACTTACAGGGCTTTTACATAAGGCTCAGCTCCGAACTGCACTCCTTCAAACAATTTTTCATCTTTTTTCAGTCTACATCGGTTCCTACAGATCTACATTTTTACTCTTATTTTTCCTCTTTTTCATAAACTCTCTTAATTCAGTTGTTTTSTCATCTGTGGTCAAAGCCCTACAGACCAGGCTTATCTCCTACATCCACCAGAAAATAATCTTGTTGAATGTTTTGGGACATTATTAAAATTCCTACATCTTGTCAAAATGGAGGCACACCTGTTTGGGCCAACATCACTGTGCTGAGTGTCAACACACAGGACCRGCTCTAGATTTCAGGTGGCCTCCCTTGTGTGATTTTTATTTTTTCCCATTTGTGGCGCCTCCAAGATTGACAGAGCATTTAGCACTTGCCTGTACTGCCTATGTGACGGGCCAGCCCTGCCGACACATGGCTACCTGGAATGATTTCAAGTCACTAATTCTGCCCATGGTGAGTGATTTCCAATTAACTCTTGGCTCTTTAAGCTCAATTATGGAGGCTTAAGGTTCTTCTTGATCACTGCGTTCCTTTCGGGAACATTGTCCAGTACTCTTGTCCCAAACACAAGGTTAAATTAGTCCAGGTTGTTTTTATTTATTGTACAGTGATGGTGGAACAAGTGGAAAATGCAATCAGAGTGAATGCCCTGTACGTTCAAGGATTTCTTTAAGACTCAGGTTTGAAGAGAGACGATGTACCATATGGCTCTGTTACAGAACTGCATCTCGGTGAGATGCTCAACTACCAGCTTCACACCTTTTGAGCTTTTAACACCTGACTGATGGGATTGATGTTGATAATCAGCCTCAGGGTGGCAACGTCTTAGCAGGAGCACATGCAGGTTTCCTGTCCTCRTCACACCACAGTGGTATGACATTTATGTGTTTTTTTTATGTGTTGTCAAACGATGAACACATGCCAGCAGTCACTTTGAAGAACCTGTTATTCTGAAGGTGTTCCGGGGCCCTTATTTGCCTCAACGTGACCCTGGGACAGTGTCACTCAGTTTGCACACTGATGCTGTAATAAATTACTGATTACTGAGTATTTAAACACAGATGTAGCTACAATTTATTTACCTTTATCAATTATTTTAGTAGTAGTAGTAGTAGTAGTAGTAGTAGTAGTAGTAGTAGTAGTAGTAGTATTTTAGTTTTAACATCATCTCCCAGATTATTCCGCAATCTCACTCCTTGAATTGAGGTGCACCGTTCTTTCAAACATGTTCTAAATTTAGGTTTCATGAACATCTCTATTCCCTGTAGATTAGAACAGCTCTCTCTCTCTTCGCAAAGTTTATCTGAATGTTTAAAGGTAATGTGTTTTGGTGTGCTTTATACATAACTAACAAATGTTATAATCAGCCAAAGCATAGAATTTCAATAATTTCAGTTTACAAAATAATATATTAGATGGATAGTGATAGATTTTTTTGAGTGATAACTCTTATAGCCCTTTTCTGCCAAACAAAAACAGGATTTGTAACATAGTCTTACATGCTTTATCCCATGCCTCAACACAATAGACCAAGTTCCTGGTTAATGTGTTCTATAACATATACAGAGCTTTATCATTACACAAGTCCCTTACTTTGTAAAGCAATGCAATAGATTTAACTAGTTTTATTAAGTAATTTAAATGAGGTTTCCATGTCAGTTTCTCATCAATAACACCCAAAAACTTTACCTCATTGACTCTACCAATCTCCACACCATCAACTCTAAATGGAATATTAACAGTTCTTTGTCTCTTCGTAAATGTCATATAATTAGTTTTGTCCAAATTTAATGATAATTTGTTGAATTTAAACTAGGTTTGTATTTTCACAAGTTCTGCTTTCATTTTCTCTAACATTCATTCTTTACCCAAATAAAAAAATATGGTATCATCAGCAAACAAAACACATTTAAATAATCCTGACACACTGACCAAGTCATTCACATATAGGATAAATAGTTTTGGGCCAAGTAAAAAACCATGAGGAACTCCACGTGATTCCACATTGTTCAGGTCTGACATAATGTACTTGTACAAACTGTTTCCTTTTATCCAAATAACTAGATATCCATTGTAATGGTCCTCTAATCCCATGTTTATATAGTTTTTCAAGGAAAATGCTGTGGTCAATCATGTCGAATGCTTTCTTTAAATCAACATAAATACTAGCGCAAAATTATTTTTGATCTATAGCATTTGTTATTTGTTCTGTCAGTTCCATGAGAGCCATTGAAGTAGAGTTATTGGCTCTAAATACATATTGACTGCTACTTTAAATATTATATTTAATGATGAATTGATCTAATCTGATCACAAATAACTTCTCTAAGATTTTTGAGAACTGTGGTAAAAAGGATATTGGTCTGTAATTACTAAGTATACATTTCTCACCATTTTTATAAATGGGAATCACCTTGGCTATTTTCATATTGTTTGGAAATATTCCAGTTGAAAATGAGAAATTGCATACATATGTAAAGGGTTTAATAACATAACACATTATTTCCTTAACAAACATCATGTCCATGTCCATCCAATCTTTTGACCTGTTATCCGAAATTTCTTTTKACAACACTCATTATTTTTTTCCTCATCAGTTTCACCAAGAAAGATGCTGTTTGCACAACTTCKGATTGAGTCACGTCATTATCAGCTTTTGGTATTTGAGCAGCAAGACTTGGACCAGCATTAACATAACAATGATTAAATTCTTTAGCTATTTCACTTGGATCATATTTTTCCTTATTATCTTTTACAAAGTATTGTGAAATACCTGATTGTAGCTTATGTTTTTTAAAACATTCATTACTCCCCATGTTGCTTTTGTGTCGCCATTACATTTGCTTAATAAATTACTGTAATATTCTTTTTGTTTTTTTGTAATACATATTCATTTATTTTTATAGTCCTTGTATCTGTCTTCTGCTTCTTTTGTTCTTAATTTTAAGAAAGATAAATACAAATCGTTCTTTTTTTACAGGCATTTCTCAACCCTTTGGTCATCCTTGTCAACAACATCTTTCTTATCAAAATTTTTCTTCATACAAACTTCCCAAAGTATTCATGAATGAATCATATGCTTTGTTGACATTGTAGGAAAAATGTGCGTTGTTCAAAATGGTAAGTCTGAATAAACATAAATCSGCTGGATTTCTTCTTTAAAACTTTATTCGCAATCTTCTGACTCCAATCAGGTACAGCACTCAGCACACAGGCCTCAGTGTRAGACCTTGAGCTAAATCAAAACAAAACACARGAGCCCTGTTCTAAAGCAGAGACTCTGCCAAACACTGACAACTTCTTTTWACYATAATAATGAATTGAGCTTATAATGTTCATCTCTTCCTGGCTACACCTCTGGAGATGTTACCTTTTATGTCAGACGTAGAACGTAACTCAATTTTATTTAGGCTAAAAGAAAGAACACATGATAAGACACACACCAACTCTTTGTCTGCTTTAACTTAAAGGCTGAAATGWTCAAAAAGTATAAAAAATGATACTGCATCTAATCAATGAATTAGTTACAAAATTTCCTTCAACTCCCTMTKTTTTGACAAACAAAATATGTCAAAACTATAAGGAATTTTTACGAAAACTTTATAACRAGAAGCTATWACACCTATTATCACATCAGGATATTTCTAAACATTTACCAACCCCAGCAATTCAATCAGTGTTTGCATCTCACCCCGTGGTGCATCCTCTGATGTAATTTCACCTGAAGCAACTCGAGCAACTCGAGCAACTCGAGCGTATTTTCTGTGTCTTGTTTTCAGTCCAGATGTGATGACCTCCTCTCTGCTTGAATATTGTTCCAAATCATCCACTCTTCTTTCCAGTTCAGATATTCTCTTGTCTTTCTCCTGCACCATCAGTTTCAATATCTTAACTTCTTCCATCAGGCTGATCATCTTTTCCTGCTGTGAATATTAGAGAAGTCTACAGAAGAATGGAATTYACTTGGTTCCCCACCAAATATTTGGAGATAAAAAAACATCACTGCCAATAAGTGCACTTATTTGTTATTTATATGCAAATGTCATTTAAGCTGGTATCGACACAAGTCTTATCATGCCTTTTTTTTCTTGGGATTCTGTGCAGGCATTTGTCAAATGTTCGCCGAGCGACTACTGAATGAATCAGCAGGTATTTGTGTGTACACACCTCTGCTTTCTCCTGCACTCTCATGATTATAGGTGTGCATGCCCTTGTCACTGGTTGTTCCTGTGGGTACGTCAGGTTATGTCGGGCAGGGTAACCACAGTACAGCGAGCCAATTCAGAGAACGTTAAAAACCAGCCTTATCTCCTGAAGGAAACCATGACAACCTGCAATCAAACAGATTATAAGTTACATTAAAATGGCACATGCCTTACGGATATGTCACCTAAGAGTGGTTTTCATGTATCTAAATCAATGGAATGAAGAAGAATTGGATATTTGGTGTGTTTGCATWTAAAGCATGCAGTAAAAGCTGGTTTCCTGTCAACTCTAAAAGCTACATAACATCTATAAAATCATGTTTCCTGATCCAAGTTTTTTTAATCTGTGGGTTATTTTCTCTGTTTATCTACAAAMAGAGAGAGTAAATACATCCCAGCAGGGAACGAGATGACATCATAGGAGAAATACTTCAAAACTTTCACTGCCTCACTCAACAGGCTTTAAAATTCCAAATTAGTTTTACATTCACCACTGTAAAGATATATTCAGCCTTTATATAAAGGTACTGCTAATAATTCATCCAATCATTAGACAGTTTAGTGGGAATAAACAGTTTTGACTCCATTGCACAGTCGTTTTAGTTCAACTTAATTATCTTTARGTAAACATGTGCATTATTGTATTCATGCACCGTGCACAGGCTGCCTGTTGGAACCTGAGTAAACACAGAGCAGGCGTGTCAAACTTAGTTACACAAGCGGACAAAATTCAAAAGGACAAAATTCAAAACCGGGTCCAGGCCGAGGGCGGATTTCTGTCAAGAATTGTTGAAAAACAATTATCTATAACAAATTTTCCTGTATGTCCTATTGGACAAAGAAAACATTTGGTCTTCATTAATCTCTACTAGGGCTGTGTATTAGCAAGACTTTGGTGATGTGATACGTATCACA
>NW_013952595.1:762591-770091 GCF_001266775.1 Austrofundulus limnaeus
GATGCCTGTGTTTACACATGAATCAATTAACTTATTTTTGCAATTAGAAGCYTTTTTAGATCAAGATAAAAGGATAATTGACTTGAAGCCTCAATGTAACGACCTCAACAAATGATTTTAACTGCTCCGGAAGGAAGTGTGGAAGAGGATTAAAGGATTTTAACATGTTAGGATGAAACTGACAGAGAGCAATAATCACTGTGTGACCTCTGAACAGAAAGCTGCCAGCCTCAAAATCCACTCTGTTGATTCATGTTAAATACCAGCTGTTGCTAAATACTACAAGCAGAAAGGAAAATATGCATGTTGTATTTTTTTATTTTCATTTCCACTGTTTTTCACCTTTTTTGCCATCACTTCTGTATCATSAGTTACTTCTGGTGGTTGTGTAGGGGTTTCATTTTCATTTGCCCCTCAGGTTTTAGGTCATATTTGATCTTTGTAAAACATTCTTTAAATGTCACATATCCCTCTAAGAKGAGTTCAGTTTATTTAAACAACATAAATTCACATTATATGTCATCTCAGGAGACTAAAACAAGTAATAAACTTTGAGTTTTGTTTGGATCACCATTCCACATATTGATGAGTCACYGTATTAAGATCAACAACAGGGCAAGACAAGCCTTAACCAATCACTTTACGTCCATTCATCCCTCCAAAAACTGTCAGCTGAGTCATAATAAACACAGAACAGTAGACCATGTATTTATGTGTAACATACCTTCTAAATGTTAGTTTGAGCAAACATGTTTWAAGTTGCATTTCAGTACATGAAAACAAAACAAAGTGAATTCAGGATCCCGCTGAGCTGTACCTAAAACAGAACRTTAACTGACAGGGGCTTTTTTCTCTTAAGGCCCTGTCGCACTGTAGTGGTGACCAAGGGTCTTCAACATTTTTTCATTCTGGGACCCCCAAACTAATTAAAGGGGCTATATCATGTAAAATCAACTTTTTTGAGTTTTATATCATGTTATAATTTTATCCTTTCATCAAAAACATGCCTTGCATTGACTCTTTCATGTTTGTTCGAGAAATCCTGTGCTGTCCTGAGGCAGCCAGGCAGGAGAGCAAAAACAACTGGTTGGGACTAGAACCACCTTTTGGGACCAGCTCTTCCTCTGGGCTGTGTCTCCAAGCTGAGCTTCCTCATCACAGAGCACACCTCCCCACCCCACCTGTGACTCCTGCAGGCTCTTGGCAGCAACAAAGCAAACAACTGGTGAAACTGAAAGTGAAAGTCTGCTGAGCTCTCAATACTATGTCTGAGCGCAGCCCTTTCCAAATTCAAAATACCTTTGAGGRAATGTAGCCTGGTTAAAACCAGACCCTGTACTTCACTTTGCTTCGTACAAGGGTCTGGACTTGCTGCATAGAGAAGCGCTTCTTGCAGGAGGTGTGGCCTCTGCTGAAGCATGTGTGTGTTGTCATGTGAAGGAGACTAAGCTAAGAAGCTAACCGGAAATCACGTGTGCTGTAAAAAACTCTACTGAGAGGAGAATTATACCGAGCCAAACAAGACAATTGTAAATGAGAGCTGCTGCTTTGTCAGACAAATTAAATTTAATTTGGAAGCCTTATCAACACAGACTGGCTTCATTCACTTCCTCCGCTGCCGTATGCTAAACTAACTAGCAGACACTGCGCAGAACATCGACGTCATTCAAAACTCCTCCTTCTGTTCTCTGATTGGCCCAGGTACAATAAACTACAAGCAGACACTGCGTAGAAAATTGACGTTCTGCTCTCTGATTGGCCCGGCTAAAAATCTGCCAGCGAAATCCATCTCAATGGGAGAAGTCCCAGACGGAGCAGTGAAGGGAAACTAGAATTGAGTGGAGCTGCTTAGGAAGGCAAGGGCCAGAATAGAGGAAATGTATTTTCAGATGCCAAATAAACTACACTGAGCGTCCATATCACAGCGCACGAGCGCACCTCCCTCCTCCCATGTGTTGAAATGGGCGGGACGGAAGTGGAAGGAGATTCTTAAAGAGACAGAGGCCAATTTCAAGGTGTTTGGAAACGGAAATGATGAGAAGAGTTTATTTTTTTATTTTTAACATTAAAAACAGCATTTTAATAACAACTAAAGGCGACATGGATACTTTATTATGGTATAGAACGTAAAGCCTGAGAAACACATAATATTGCCCCTTTAAGAGACTGGGCAAGGCCCCATTTATGTGTATCAGAGGTGTATAGTAAAGTACATTTGCTTCATTACAGTATTTAAGTTGTGTTTTCAGGATCAGTAATTTTACAAAGTATTTTTTAATTGTAGCTTTTTGTTTTCTGTTGATACTTCTTTACTTTAAAATTTAACACCTTGCTGACCGAACTCAACCAAGTTACTGTATGTCAACTGGTTGAGCAAATTGAGCAATTTACACAAATTCTTTTAAACTCTAAATTGCTTTAAATTTACTGAACTTGTACATCATTGTCGAAATATTGCAAAATGACAGTACCAAATAGGTCAATTACAGGTTTTTTTTTTGCAGAATTCTGAATTGTTGAATGTTTCAACAAGATATTTGTTCACACACAGAATGTCCTTATTTGGCCAACCAGCTCTCCCACTCATTTTTTAGTTGAATCAGTGTGGAATCAGCTTGACTGAGTACCAATCTGCCAGATCTCAGGGGCCACGTAAAACTCTGTCCCACACTGAATCTCTGCTTGTATCTAGCCCCAAGGGGGACGCCACACCCTGCTGACACGGAACCAAGCGTCTCCCCTTTCTGCCAGCTCTGTCATTTCTTTGATCTGATATTCTGATCATTACAAGCCGTCACTTTTCAACACATCCACTTTCATTTCCACCACTCCATCTGGGTGAACGACTTTTCTCTTATTTGTCGGCTTCCTACATCTTCACATCTGTTGGGGAATAAATCTTCTTGATGGCCAGCATAGTCTACCCATGAGAGAACCAGTTGCTTTAAAAATATGACTGCTGAGGTTAATAACAAAAATAAATTGATCAAAACAAAAAGAAATACTAATCAATGAGTTGTAGCAGCTCTTAAAATGGAMCATTTTTGTTAATTATGTGTTTGATGATAAAAATAAAGACCCATTTAACATTAGTTGTGTACTTTGTCAACTACAGTACACAGAGCAGTGACATTTACACATTTATTACCTTTACCTGGCAAAATTCAATGTGAAAAGATTCCATTTTGTTGCATATGAATGCTACTTTTGCTGCATTGTACTGGGAAATGGGRAATTCCCACTAACAAATCATAAGTTTTGAGTGGAACGCCCCTCCTGTAGGAATTTCCTGTCGGAAAGTGGGAAATTTCAAAACTCCAGACTGCAGCTACTCACAACAACTCATCAGTGATTAAAACTCTTACTTCTACTTTTAATAGTTTTTCTTTATTATTAATTTCAAATTTAGTCAGTCATTCACATAGTACTTTTCTGTGTTTTTAAGATGACGTGTTAAAACACTGTTTCTATGCAGGAAATGCAAGGTGGAGCTCAGTTAGTGTTAGTGTCAAAGCTTAATTTCAACTGACCCTTTGAGGTCCACCCTAATKCTCATGTGGCCCTCAGTGAGTTTGATRCCCCTGCTGTAAGGGAATCCACCCATGACATCTTTATATGACTCAACCTGATTCTCATGTTGCCATCTTACCTAACCATTTAAGTCAGTTTTAATTCTATAGAACATGAGGATATACAGTACATTATAAAAACTTAACACGAGACTCAATATTAGGCAATATTTGGCACAAAAAATATGTTGGAAGAGTAGAGATAAACTGTGGTGAGTCATTTTCATGTTACAGAACGTAACCCATTTGTCRAAACTTCTTTCTCTCTGCCAGTCCATGTAGGAAAAAACTGTTTCAGCAAACCAGCTGTATCAGCTTGAGTTGGTGAAAAAGATTGTGACGTTACAGAGGAGACCCCCAGTAATACAATTCCTCAGTCAGGGGCGCTTAGTGACAGGCTTAGCCATGTGCTGCAGTGTGCCAAAGCATCAAATCCTCTACAGGGATTTTCACCCGGCAGTGTCTGAGTCCTAATACTGCCCAATTGACTCCAGATGTTTCAGCACGAATGTAGAAGTGATTCCAGGTCAGACTGTAGTACAGCCTACCAGCCAAGTCTTTTTTTTTTTTTTTGCAAACTGGTTATATATATGAGAAACAGTAAAAATGAGTGGTCTGCCTGTGCATGTGGTAAATTTCGAATTAGTGTCACATCAAATAGCGTAATGAAATTACTTATGTGCGTGTGGCCACTGTGGTCTTCAAATGACTGCAAAAAAAAAAAAAAAAGAAAAATCAAATTGAACTTGTCGGTTCAGTTTGATGTGTAGCAAAGGAATCTGATTTTAGACCCCCTCACATATAACCCTATTGCATTTTTCACAACCTACATAATCTGCTAGAATGTGTCTAGATTGCAGAAATTAAAAAAAAAAATCCTCCAATAGTGTGAAAGCAATCATGATGCTTCTATGCTCTAAATCAGGGAAGGGCAATCCTGGTCCTCGAGTGCCACTATCCTGCATGTTTTAGAGGTTTCTCCGTGCCAACACACCTGATTTGAATGAATGGATGAGTACCAAGCTTCTGCAGAATTTGAGAAGGGAATTCAATCACCTCTGAAACATGCAAGACAGCAGCCCTCGAGGACCAGGATTTCCCCTGCTCTAAATACTCTCCAAATAGTTTTCTTTTCCTGCTGTTTGTTACATCATGGAGACACTATCTTGAGTCTTTGCCATATGGCGACACTTGGCGTGACTCTTCCAAGAAATAATACATCTGCATCAGGTTTGACTTTGTAATGCTCTTGAGGCCAGTATTCTGTTTTAAATTCTGAACAAGTGTTCAGTATACTCCAACAAGATGTGAGATGACRGATTTCTCATTACATAGTTTGATATGGTCTTTTTAAGTGTTGACACTCAAGAAATAAAATAATCCTAATAAGTCCTCTTAAAGGCCCTGTCACTATAAYGTTTTGGACAACTTATGCCAACTTATAAAATTTTTTAAAGACTCTACATTGAAGATGGAATACTGTAATGCTAACAAATTGATCAAAATGAGTCATTTAGACATAAAACTAATTCACAAGTGTTAGCAGGTTAGCTAACAGGAACTTCAGGTAGCACGGACAAACAGAGTCAGCACAGTTGTCAGAGTGGATGTTTATTTTCAGTTGATGATGGGGTAGTTGCAGACAAAAGATCTGGTATTTCYGTTGTTAACAGAGGAGGATCACTATTTCATAAATGTGTCACAGAGACTTCCACTTTGGACGTTTACTATCTTGACCCTCRGAAATCTGTAATTTTYACAACAAATCTGCAGTACTCTCACAATACTAYGGGAGAGGGGGTTGAAATGGACAAGCGAACTGTCGACTGAGGGAACAGATAAAACGTAGAGTGGAGATACCAGCAGATACCAGATACCTGCAGAAGAACAGGGATAGGACAAGAGTGGGGTTTTTGAAAATATCCATGAGATTGCTTAATACATATACACACAAAATGGGCAAAGATTTGTGTAGGTTATGAACAGTTCTTACAAAATGACATGTTTRAAGTCAACATCCAGCGTGAATGGGACCTTAGCATGATTTTTGAACATAGAGTAGTGTTTTGAGTTTTATCTTGTACTTCCTACCATCTGGTCTTACTTAGTAGGGAGAATAAAGAGATCAGTAAAGAGCCATGGAGGGTTTGAATGTCAAGTTTAGTTTCATGAAGAACACAAAGGGGATTGGGAGGGGCAGCCTTGAACGAATGGGTTAGTCTTAAAACATGGCTGGCCCAATCCTCTAAGTAGGGAGGTGTTTCAAAATAAAAAGCAATAAATTACATCACTAAGGCATTACTAGCAAACAACAAAGCTTCTCTTGCAGATTGCCCACCCCAGTATTACATAATTGTAGTGTTGACTAATAAAAGATTTTTAAAAACATACAGGAATACAATTTAATTGAAAAGCTTTCAAAGATTCAGTAGTTAAAGTCATAACAGATTGTACAAAAACAGTCTTAGTTTGGACATGTGAGGAATTCCTTCAAAGTGCTGCTTTTCTTTTTCACAACACCTGTTGGCAGCTGATATTAGAGCAGGATTGTTTTTCTGAACGAAGCCTCAGCAAACCAAGGTTCCCCATTTTGCAACGTTCGCCACATCCCGTGAGCAAACAAAGTGGCCGTAATTACCAACACATTTTTCCAGAGTGAATCTGACATCCTAGCATGTGCGTAGACTCAAGATGTTAAGGTGAACATCTTACCCTGCGTGGACTCCTCCACCTCTCACCTTGCCTTTCTTTGAGCCCCTCAGGGTGTTACAGTAAGTGCAGGGAAGGGCGGAATTCCAGTCATAACAGTGATTTGCCCTCTGAATGTTTCTCTGCCTCCAGCCAGGTGAGTCATCCGCTGATTAGCTCAAGAGAATGAGTTTGTGCCGACACTTTGGTTGACGCAAAAGACAKTGGCTTTGCTTTGTTGTGGTGCATGTTTGTGCACATTTTTTAGGAAGGGGAAAGTGATGTCGAAGTAATAAAAACTTGCAAGAGATGGCTGGGGGGAAGTTTCCAAGCTTGCAGATGTCCAAGAGAGCACTCTAGGCAGACTACAGCAAGCGTGAGTGGCTAAACCTTGGAGGGAAGGAAGTTAAATGTCTTTTCACACYTTTTTTAGATCACTGCTTATTGTTCAAATGATTTACAGCAACATAATGGATGACATAACATGTAGTGGCTTCAAATGTGAAAAAAAAATTGTCACAGAAATGTAGAGTACTGTTCCTTTTTCAGGCTGCAACTGTCAAAGTTTTGATAAAGTGGAGGGAGAGCTACGAGACCCTCAGAGCTCCTGGCAAAAATCTGAAAGTTATACCTGCTTYATGTCTGTCACCAAGTTAGATTAGCAGGGACTGACAATAAAGTGTTACTGCCAAGCACAGATTGTTCTTGTAAACAATGTAGACCAGAACATAAGTCCCAAAGACCTTTATTGTGTTCTCTCGTAAATGAACTCCTTATAAATCTGTTTTTTATACAAAAGTCTCAAACTACAAAAGTGAAAAACTGAACAGCTTGTGTGAAGGAATTACCTTCAATAAATCAGACACCTACTGCACACCAAATGGCAACGAGTGAGCAAACTATGGGGCATCAATTGTAAAACAAAATGTTAAAAAATGTCTCTAACACATTTAGTTAATTTACTGAATCCTTGACAAAAATCCATTGACATTTTACTCATTGCTCTTACATTTTGCTTTTAATTTTCTACATGTTAAATCCTAAATCGAAATGTGTACATCTAAACGTTAAATCTGACATATTGCAGCTAAACGATRAAGATTACATTTAAGAATTTCAGATTGAAATGCAGCCTTTACCATTGTTGCATATCATTTGTTGTGATGTATTCATCGTATGACAAAAGCTAACGCCGCTAACAATGCRGAAGATGGCATTTAAATTTTAAAATCAAAATGTATTC
>NW_013952595.1:771935-774100 GCF_001266775.1 Austrofundulus limnaeus
ATATATATATATATGTGTGTATACACATATAAGCTATAATGGACTTGCGAATGACATCACATTCAATTTAAACATGATCTAGTTGCAATGTAGAAAACCTGAAGCATTAGGCTAATTACTGTTAGCAGTACAAGCTGATAACTAGATTAATCTGAATTTAGTGACGTTATCCTAATTGTAGTACAACATTTTGTGTTTAATGAGACAAACTGACAAAAGTGAGAAAAATGTTTGATTAATTATTACTGAACCACTGTTTAATACATATTAGATTTTGAGGTCAGGGTTAGTGAAGTATCTCTGGCTCTCAGAGTTGGAATTTTAACTTTGTGTTCCAGCTGATTTTTTTTCAAGCTTGGAACTCATAAATCCTGACTTATGAGTACAGATGGAACGCATCAATATACTACCAGTGTTCTTTGGCCTTTCCAGCACCTTTTTTTAAAAGTTTAAAACAATACACTTACTTCCTTTCTCACTGGTTCTTGTCTGTGAGTCTGCATTTGGATCCTTCGTTATGACTAAAACTCATTATTTCACACTACCTTTACAGAAGTCCTTCAAACGTTGAGTTTTTCCAAGTTTAGAGTGTCTAAAGAGAGGGTGCAACTGAGTGAGAAATCATCACCACATGAAGGGTATCATCATTACGGAGCGCTGTGGTGAGGGAACATATTTTGGCTGTCACGCTTTAAACAAAAGAGTGGATCCTAGAAGTGAAACCAGCTGCAGAAGTGTTTGGKTGGCAAAGCAAACCAGCAGTGGGCTCACCCTCAGTGGGATGTGTTTGCCCCGACTCCTCCGTTGGATAAACAAGCTATTGACACATGCCTGTTTAATCCATGTGTGAAAGAGAGAGGCAGGGAAAACTGGCACTAGAGTTAGATTTCAGAGCCTTTTTAAGCTCAAAGAGAAATAATACTATTTTACTTTGATGTGGTTTTCATTGTGGGTTAAATCTGACCAGTAACCCTAATCCATCACCCTGATTTTTAAACGAGGTATGTGGTCCTACCTCCAGTTCCCCGTTTTTTTGAAAACTGTCTTCAGCTTCTTTTGTTGCTCTCCCTGACACATCTGTCAGCCGAATAGACTCTACAGTTACACCTAAGCAGACCTTAGATTACATCGACACATCCTGAGCTTTTCCACTGACATGAAACTTTAGGGAGGAGAGTYAACAAACACTGATTACAGGAGCAATCCCGGTAAAGGTTATGTGAGGTAGAAGTAAAAGAGACGGAGCAGTAACAGTTTACTAAACAAAATAAGACACAGAGATCAGAAGGGCTAATCCAGCATCAAGCCTAATACAATCACTGCAACAAGAATAGACGGTAAAAGGCTCAGCAGAGGCTTTAGCTTCTTCCATTTCAAACTCACACATCAACTTAGTCTGCTCACAAAAAGGAGAAAATAGACAAGAGATTAACCAAAAACTACTGAATTGCACAAAAAGCTACAAGTTGATAATGTTGTATTTTGGGAAGAGAGAACAACCAGGTGTTATATTTCCGTACTGCTAAAGTTATGAGATGGTTTAATTGCCACAAAGGAAATGCAACATAAAATATTATCATAAATTACTGAAGTTTTAACATAACTGATAGGTGATGAATTTTCAAACCATTTCTACAGAGAACAGCTATTAGATTTATGTCGRGTTCACATGGTGAGAATTGTGCGGACCTTTGGCCCAATTTTGCCCTGCCAATAATCCTAAGTTTTTTTTATATATATATACAAATCTATGCACCTGTTTTTTATAAACAAAAGATGTTTTACATGAATCTGAGTATCTGTTTCTCATGTACATCATTTGATTTACATGGGGAACAGGCACTCAGATCCGGCTTGCTTCAAAGAGCCATATAACTTTACTTTGTTGTCTGATAAAATGACACAAGGAAACACAGAAGGGCAYTGTCATCATCCCTGACACCTAGTTTGGTTTGGTGAGATTGTGAAGCACACATTCTGAGTTATGTCAGCTCCCAGCAAGTCTGGGAAGAGACCACMCTCCACCTTTAAGTAGCATTGCTGTCGTAGGCTCAAACGATTTGCATTTTCTCACAATTGTGCTCTGGTTAATCTCATGAAAATCTTGTTCTCTCATGAAAAAGTTCACCAAGATTTTTGAAAAATTATTAGGTTGATTTAAATAC
>NW_013952595.1:781638-786023 GCF_001266775.1 Austrofundulus limnaeus
CCCCCCACCCTCAAGCAAACAGATGTATGAAATTTCCTCAAACATGACAAGAATTTAAATTGAACATAATGTTCTTCTTGAAACACATCAAGATGAAACTTGTAAAAATCAGAGTTTTCTTCTTTCCCACACACAAACATGCATTTTAGGCTAATTGGTAACTCTAAAYTGCCYCTAGWYGACAATGTGAAAGGTTGTTTGYCTCTAAGTGATTCTGTGATTGAATTGCAACCTGTCCAGGGTGTCCCCCGCCTCTCACAGTGACTGCTGGATATATGGGCACCAGTGACCCCTATGACCTAGAATGGAAAAAGTGAGTAAGGATAATAGATGGATGTCCTATTCTAGAGCATTTACAGTATTGAGCCATGTGAGACTCTGCTGTTGCTCTTGGAGATCAGATTGTCAAAAAAGAATAATCTCCTGTCAGCCTTCTGCCACTCGATTTCTAAAGATTTTGAGATGCTCTTTGTCTCATTTTGCTGCATGTTTTGGGACTATTAAGAACATCCAGCCACAAATTGTTAAGTGCCGATGGGGCATGATGAGRAAAATTCCCCTTTAGTTGCTGCAAAAAAAAAAGATGCTGAAACCACAGCATTTGATTTAGTTTTAAAAAGTAAAACCATTTGTGAAGAAAAGTCTGAAATTAAAGACCCAAAGTGCACAAGCTTTCAGTAACACAGTAAAACAGTTCAGCTCTGCATGTTGCAGTTAGGAATGACTTTCTCTGAGTTATCAGCCATGTGGTTAAATCATAAAACTCTGAAGGTGGTTCATTTCTCAACATAAACCTCAGCACCACCTTCTGACTAAACCAGCAACACTTATCTTACTTCTTATCTATTGCTTTTATGAAAACATCAGTCACAATATTATCTGCCATCATCCTGTCAATGCTTCAAAATGAAATGCAGATACAGATCAAGAAGTGTAGATCAGGTCAAATTTGGTTGGCTTATAATTGTTAGTAATTAGCCACGTTTTTAATGAGATCTGCTATTTTATCTAAAAATGTTTGTTAATGAACCATATTTTAAAGCTGATTCTGAACTACTGCAATATAAATATAAATAATATAATCAATATGAAGATATCGACAAAAACACAATATGGTGCATCTCTGATTAAAAATTAATGTCTAACTAAATCAGTAGGTATTCTTCATACTGTTTCAGTAAATAAATAGAAGCAAATGCTTTTGTTCAGTCTCCACCTGTCAACCTCCGTCTTTTTGTGGCTTTAAGTAAACCAAAGTACAACAGGCAGGATTTTATTTGATCTATTTTAATAAGCAGTTTAAAAGTTATTGATTAAATTATTTAATGTTTTGACTTCATATGTATTCTATTTTTAATGTACGTACATCATAGTCGTAACATTAATTTGAAGCCTGTATCTCACTTGGTTGTGACTTTTGGGGACTTTTGTTCACTCAAAACTGCAAGACAATAAGTCCCACTTAACTTGAAGTGTTTATGACCAACAAGCTGTACACCAGTTAAAATCMCATCTAATTTTCTTATGAAAACTGTATTCTGTCTGTGCTCCTTGTTTTGTTGCCAACATCATTCGTGCCTCATCYTGCTTTGGCAGCCTTTAACCTTTAAGAGCACAATGCTGCAGGTTACAACAAATTTAATTTCAATAAGTAAGGGTTAAAATTTAGCCTTTTAAATTTAGCTGTGGTGGCCAACTTGATTTTTTTGATAAGCGTAATTTAAAATTTGGTAAAGATTGTTTTTGGCTATTTCTACACTTATATTCAGCTTTGTATGTCTAAATACTGCTGAAAAAGAAGTTGGGACTAGCATTCAGCATGTTTTTGATCATTCTTAGGTATGATCACACAAACTTTCAGCCAAATTAAAGCCATTTGAAAATAGCTGTGCCAGAGATCTTGAATTTTCAAATCTGGAGTACTTTTATTTATTTGTATGTGGCCCCCCTAACAAAACACCTTGGCCACCCCTTGCAAAAATAGTCAAATACAAAAGTCTTCAGTGTAAAGCAGGAAAACTCTTCTCTTCTGACTTTAGGAAAACATTTATTTAAAAAAAATCAGGGTTTAGATGAAGCTCTGATTCAAATCCAGTTATATTTTTAACACTAAAACAGAAAAAAAAAGAAGCTGCAGGACAGTTTTGCATCTGCTTGTAGGAGATATTAAAAATACGCAAAAACATTTTGAAGAAAATAAAGTGTCAACAAATACATTTGAAACTCCAGATTTGTTAAAACTCAAACTAAAGTGTAGCTTAAATATAGTCTCAGGCTTTATTCAAATTAAAAATGGTGCCTGAAATTTAGAATAAAATATAATCTTCTTATTTTAGAACATAAGATGAAAATCTTTCTTTTGATTAATTTATTTAATCACAAGATATAAGCCATAAGATAAGTTCAGAAGGTTCAGGGATTCCTCACTGTTTGATGTGAGATCTAACGGGTCTAATATGTTGAAAAGAAGCTTTACGGTTCTTTGACTTTGAAGACCGTCTTTATCTTTATCTCTGCTTAACTGGTAATCTTTCATGCCTCCATCTTAAAAGACCCCTGGGGGCCTCAGCAAAGACCCTCCACATTCTGGTTTAATTGTTTTTATTATATTTTAGCAGGTATTTATATAGAGTGAGGGAACATTTTAGTGACTGTAGTGTTTTCTCTAACAGATCTGTTGGTTTACCTGTGATAAAAACTCTTGATTCCATTGTGGAGAATTTTAATTTTATTTTCTCTTGAGTTTTGCCAATTTTATTGAATGTGAGGTTGTTTTTTGTTTTTTTGCTTTCTTTTGTATGGTTACAGCTTATTAACACAGTTGCTGCCAAGCTTTGCGGCTTGTAAACACATTTTTTAGTCATTTTTTTGTGTGTGTTTTGTTTATTTCTGTAGAATTTGGGGGTTTGCTGTTTTTTTTTTTTTTACAGTTTCCTACATGTTTAAAATGAAGTGGTTAGTTCAGAAAAGGTCACCGTGGCTAACTCTTGTTTGGGTTGTGGGAGTGTCCTGTTACAGGAGGCATCGATCGTTTATCATTATCGTTACACATCTTTCTAAAATATGTCAAGCTTGTCAAAGCTCAGGAGCAAATTTTTAGTATTGAAATTTGGGACTATTTAATGTAAACTAAGTAATCACCTAAAGTCTTTTCTTTTTTTTTTTTTTTTTTTTTTTTTTTTTGCTTGTTTGTCATCAACATTTTTATTGAGGGATCAAACATGGTTTTGAAGCGTCAACAATACAAATTTGTCCTCATTTTCCTTGTGTGGACATARAACATAAGACAATGCAAAAACAAAACAGAAGTCACATAAATAAACAAGAACATTCCCCTGACCCGCCCACCCCTCTTTTCGTAGGACTTATATCTTATCACACCGAGGTTCAAATTAAATCCATTTCAAGTAGAGTTATCAATATATTGCCGAAGGGGTTGCCAAGTTTCATTGAATCGCTTTAATTTATTTGCTAAAGAAAACCAAATTCTTTCCAAGTGAGAGAGCCTTACCAATTCTTCCAGCCACAGTTTAACAGATGGAACCTCTGCCTTCTTCCAAAACATCAACACTAATTTTTTTGCTATGATAAAGGCATAAGATAATAATTGCTGTTGGCATTTATTAAATTGAGAGAATTGAACCGAAACTCCAAGTACAATTAGAAGTGGGTCCAGCCTCAGCTCTGTATGGAACATATCTGACAAAGTTTTGAATACGCCGGACCAAAATGGGGTTAATTTTGTGCACAAGAAATAAGAATGGAGTAGTGTGGCTTCTTCAACATGGCATTTGTCACAGAGTGGGGATGTGTCAGGGAAGATTTTATGTAACTTCGCTTTACAATAATGAAGCCTGTGTATGACTTTAAATTGAATAAGATAGTGTCTAGAATTAGCAGAGCACTTGTGTATATTCTCTAAAGCGGCCTTCCAGAGTTCAATACTTATCTCCGTTCCCAGTTCTTGCTCCCAGCCTATTCTAAGACCCTGCGTGGACGGCGAGGATCTGGATAACAACACATTGTAAATCTGGGAGATTAGATGTCCTTCCTCACCACCCAACTTGAAGAGTTTGTCAAATTCATTAGGTATTATATTCTCTAAAGTGTGCATATGTTTTTTGACGTATGCCCTGACCTGTAGGTATCTAAAATGATTGTGTTTATGAAGCCCAAATTTGACCTGAAGTTGAGAGAAAGAGGCAAAATTGCCATCCACCAGCAAATCACCAACAGTCCTGACCCCCAAATCTTTCCATTGTATATAACCTGCATCTAAAGTGGAAGGGACAAATGAGGGATTTTTTGCTATTGGTAATAAGGTAGACATACACTCAATGCCGAATTGGGATTTTATCTGTTTCCAAATGCGTATAGTACTGTGA
>NW_013952595.1:786033-787530 GCF_001266775.1 Austrofundulus limnaeus
AAGTGAGTTTATAGCCTCGAGAATGGTAGCATTAGCCTTCGGATAGCTACCTTCAGGCGAATCCGGGGCGGCTAGGCCTGGTTCTTTCGCTGTCTTGTCCTTGTTAGAGATATGCGTCCTCAAATTTGCTTTCATCCTGCCCTAGTGCAGTTAGATAAAGACCAGATTATTCTCTCTGTTGTAAAACTGCCCAAATGTCAAGTTAGTGATAAATATTTTTCCAAATTTGCAGGAGCTCGAGGGAAACGCTGCTTACTCCTCCATCGCTCACGAGCGCCCCCCCTAAAGTCTTTTCTTGTTTGTAACCATCGTTGCTCAGCTCATTACAGCTGAGTTCAACCTTCACAGTTCTTATATGACAAGACAGAAAAGATGTTTTGAAGTTTGGTTATGTGACCAGATTCTAAACAATGAATATCTTAAATGTTGTAAATAGCTCGATAACTTTATTTTGGAGAAATATTGATTGAGTTTTGACAGATTATTGACATCACTGCTATAACCATGAACACCAAGAGTGGATTGCTGCAGTTTTAAAACAACTTCAATTAAAACGTTTGAATGCAGCTCATGCAAACTCTATTGTATGACCTTTATATCACTTTTAATTTGTCTCCACAGCTTTTCTGACAGACATTTAAGATAAGATAATGGGGCAATAAGATTGGGGCGGCCGTGGCAGAGTGGTAGGGGAACCGTCCTGGAACCGGAAGGTCGCCGATTCGATCCCCAGTCCAGCCGTTTCAGTTGTTGTGTCCTTGGGCAAGACACTTAAACCACCCTGCCTACTGATGGTGGTCAGAGGGGCCGGTGGCACAGCATGGCAGCCCCACCTCTGTCAGTGTGCCCCAGGGCAGCTGTGGCTACAATGTAGCTTACTATCATCAGTTTGTGAATGAATGATGCATGAAAATTGTAAAGCATCTTTGAGGGTCTCAAAAAGCCCTATATAAGACTAATGCATTATTATTATAAGATAAAACTTTATTGATCCCACAGTGGGGAAATTTGCACATTACTGCAGCTCTATACAGGAGAGGCTGAGAAGAATAATGAAAAATAAATAAAGATAACAACAAAAACAACCCCACAATATACACATGTGGTATATAGTGATGTACATTTACCAATGCACATATACACATATACATAAACACATATGCATATTTATATACATACTGTATATACACCATAAAGTACAGTACAAAAATGAATGTATATGAAGGTGCATATTAGTGATGGCAGTGTATGTGAATTGTCCAAGTGACTGATAACATCTTGGTGTTATACAGCCCAACTGCAGTTGGAATGAACGACCTAYGGAAGCGCTCCGTCCTGCAGCGAGGATGTTTAAGTTTTTAACTTATGATATTCCTGCAGGAAGTGGCAGAATCTGCAACAGAAAGGCTAAATCCTATAGAAATAATGTGAGTTTATTTGTGACAAAAAGGTTTAAGAAAGAAGGAAGTTATTTATGTATACAGTATATATATATAT
>NW_013952595.1:788087-791745 GCF_001266775.1 Austrofundulus limnaeus
ATATATATATATATATTAAGAGAACAAAAGTCCAGTTTGGTCTTGACTTATTTAGCTCAGCTCATTTGTCCACTTAAAACTAAACATTTTTTTCATCAATTTATGTTCAAAAAACTGTTTACGACAAGTCAATTGTTCTTAATGTTTCCACATAAGATCATCTTCTGTTGCCACTTCCCGCCTTCGCAGTAAAACTGTTCAATCTTTAATATGAATCATGAGGATGGTGATTCAGGAAAGCAGTAAAGTTAATTTCATACAGTGTGTTTTAAACCCAACACAGTTCAAGCCCATCAAACAACTAAACGGCCACATTCAGATGGCAAAACAGTTTGGAAGATTAAACAAACCAGATTCCAACAGATTTAAAGCTCCAGTGAAGCCTGCAGATAAAGTGTTCAGTCATCAGTCAGAGCTGTCAAACTGTAAACTCAGCAAGTTTTACACACATCCTTAAATAAACTTATTTCCTCAACAAAGTATTTTTAACTGTTCTGTTTATGACAAAAAGCGGAACAGAAAAGTTAAGAAGCGTCTAATTTGTTGGAATCTGATTCTTTGAAGTTTTTGTTTCTTTGACCGATGCACACTATAAAATGTATGCGTCAAACTCAAGGCCCACAGGCTAATCGTGGCCTGCCACTGCATTTTATGCAGCCTGTAAGAACTTCAAAGATGTATTAATGTCATAAAATAAGCTGTTTTAAAGCCAGCATTGACCATAAACTGCATTTCCCGCAATGCATGTTGGTTATTTTACACAGGAAATCGTAACATCCCACCACTAGGTAGAGCTGCACATGGTTCAAAAGTAGCTGGCTAAATTTGCCATGTTACTGCATTTTTGCTGGCTACTGTTGCTTCAGCTCAAATGTACTGGGAAGTGGGAATTTCCCACTTACAAGTCATAAATTTAAACAAGAAAGTCAGTCTAGTGGGAATTCCCTGTTGGAAAGTGGGAAAGTTCAGAATTCGAGACGGCAGCTACTCACCACAACTCAAAAGTGAGTCACTATTATTTTTAATTTTAAACGTACAGTCTTACTTTATGTAAACTTATTTAAAAAAAAACTGTCACTATGTCCTGAGAGTAGAGACAGATTTACAGAAACGCAAATTTGCAGAACTTCCTACTGCACCTTTAGTATTTCTGTATTATTTATTTCACATTTACTCAGTYGTACATGTAGTACTTTTCAGTGTTTATAAGAGGACATGTTAAAATGCTGTTCCTATGCAGTAAATACCAGATAGAGTTCAGTTATTGTTTGTTAGTGCTGCTCAGCCTGTAGCAATAAGACAAAGAACGTGACGCTTTTTGTTTAGTCGAAGTTAAACATAAAACATTGAGGTTAATTACAGCTGAACCTCAGTGAAAATAAGTTTGACAGCCCAGCTGTAAAATAATGTTGTCACTCATAACTTTAACAAACTGTCCCAGCACAATTAACGACTGCTTTCAACTGAATACATTCCAGGTTGTAAAACATAAAATTGACAAAAAGGCAGACATAGCTTTAGCATGTCTTGTGATCTCTCAAACGTTCAGTGCACATTTCTGGAATGCTGCAGATTTGACTCTCCAGGCATGAATTATTGTTTTGCAAAAGGTCCAAAGGAGATTTAAGGGGAGGCATCATGTGTGAGGTGAGTGACAGAGATAAATCTTTCTTCCTTTTTTAATCCCCATCATCACGTCACAATCACGTCTTCACACAGGTATTAAACACAATTATTAACTTGTTCTAGGATCATATTGCTTAGTGACTAAAAATGTGCACCAGTCAATCCAATTTAATTTAGACAGTGAAAAAAAACGTTTATTTATTTAACACTTTTGCTGCAGCAGACTTGAGGGTGCAAAGATTAGTGGTTGGATTAGTTTTATCTTAGGGTTTGGGTTAAACCAAAGCTGCTGACAAGTGTTCAGGACCAGGTTTGTGTGTGGCGAGTTTGAGAGTGAAGCAGCAGGTTTCACCCTCAGGTCATCGGAACATCTGTCAGCTCCAATATCAAAGGTGATCACATCAGTCCATACAGATGTCACTTTTGAGGATGTCTTTTTTGTGTGTGTGTTCGAGCAGAACACGAGACGTGTCTTCCCCGTGTCAGAGCTCTGAGCCGGTTTCATTAGGGCTCATCTGAGGCCTTTTCCTTTCAGTGAATCATCACGAGCTGACAGCAGCTATCTTCTCTGTCACGTTTGTTTAACTAAGAGGAGCCGTAAACGCAGCCCGCTGGGTGTTTGTTAAAAGGGTCAGCTGGGCGAGACGTGAGAAATAACCACAAGTTTTTCCGGCTTCTGCACGGGAGATTTAGTGTGAAAAGAAAAAAACTGTTAAACCTATGGCAAAAACAGCACTCCCCATGGCAGAAAGTCAACAAGGAGCCTCTCAGGTGCTACATATGTATCATTTTACTCGCCTTTGCTGCAGTTTTATAGTTTTATAGTCTTACTACGCTCCTATAATCACAAACTGGATAAAACTGAATCATTCTGCTTGATGTATTAAAACAAACTGTTCACTAAAATCAGTCCAGTCATTATTTCTTTGTTTAATGTTTACTAAAATTACTAGAAACCCAATGGGAACTTGGGAGTTAAAGCCACTAGAATCAAGCGTTCTCATAGGCTGAAGTTTAAAATCCTGCCTGAAGTACACAGGAGACTAAGTCAGATTTGTACTTGAACATTTAAATGCAGAATATTAAGTCTTRGTGTGTATTCAACCAGGAAAGTCCTACTTGTTTTGTACGGACCAAGAGCAGGCTTTTTTGTTTGGTATGGTTTGTGAATACATGGTTTGTGCATTTTTGCGAGTGTACTATAATTTACAAACAAAGCCAGACGGTTGACGATCATTGCTCCCATTGGACAGAAATAACAGGGGCAGGACAGAGCACAGACCCTGAAAGAAAGATGGTGCTGTTAATACAACTGCAATACCATTTAGAATTTCAAGAGCAGCTCGATTAATGTCAGTTTCATGAGATATACTTCCAATTTTAGGACGGCATTGGAAAATGCGTGCCGCAGCTCGGAGATGAGATGGTCTGTGTTCTCTGACCCACAATGGCTGATTGTTTGTAGTGCAGTGTTAGCATTAGCAACATTGAAGGGCTAATGGTTACCATGATGCTTGGCAACAGTGGCTCATGAAGTCMAAAAAGGCACATGTTTCCTGTAGTTGGTTCGGGTCGAGGCTGGTCTGTATTCACACCAGAAGCGAACCGCACTAGAGTTTGTTTGTAAGAGGACTGAGACCACCTCAAAAATGGGTCTCTGTCCAGTTGTTTGGTCCGCACCAGAGTTTATATGAGTGTATTCACACCTGCATAAAAGGTCTGGACCAACGAGGGGGAAACAAACTCCGCTCTGTTTAAAGCAGACCAAACATGTCAGGTGTGAAAATAACCTTCAGCTGGACTTAAACAGACCTGAACGATGTCAYGCAGTTCTGGTACCAGAAAACAAAACAACAAAGTTTGAAACATTTTAATCAATCAGTCAACTTGATACAACTACAGTGAAGTGAGTCGGCTTCCTTCCAAAAACACAAGACACATGGGCTACGTTCACACTGCAGGCAAATCCGACCCAAATCTGATTTTTTTGACCCATCTGACTCATATCCGATTTTTTTATGACAGTCTGAAC
>NW_013952595.1:791900-794929 GCF_001266775.1 Austrofundulus limnaeus
CACAAAAAGATCGGATTTTTTCAAAAAATCGGAACTGAGCATTAAGACCTGCAGTGTGAACGTAGCCATGGACGTACGGTAGACCCAACAGGATTTCAATTCAATTCAATTAAAAAATAATTTATTGATCCCAAAGGGAAATTAGGTAATTCGTTAAAAAATGACTTGACCATTTCTAAGGTTGGTCTGTCCTGAGCTACACTACAAGACTTCCTGCAAAGACCCAACACAAGCGGGAGCGTTATTACCCGACAGAAAATAAGTATACAGTATCAGCACACAATGGGAATTTTGGGATACTCAGTTTACTACAAACAGAGCTGTCAAACCACCAAAGACAGCTGTTAATGTCAGGTCTGAACAGGGTCTTTGATGCACATGATCCCTCTCCCGCTTCAGCATTATGTTATATTGTGGCTCTTTAGCATTTGTTCAATATGGACTACAAAGACTTTTTTGCACTTGAAGGTTTTTTGTTTTTTGTTTTTGGCTTAACATTATTGTGAGTTTTTTGTGTTTTGTTCAGTCCAACCCATTTGTAAATGTATGGATAATGGATAATAAGTAAGGGTATGTAGGAATTAGTCCCAGCTGATCCTATCAGAGACCATCAGGACATTCTCCAGAGGTCACTGATTCTCCTGTTTAACGTTGATAAAAGAGACAAGTAGGCGAGGAGTGGGGAGTTGKTATATGAAGGGAACCTGAAGATCCAGAAGGTGAATATGATGAAGATAAAGCTTAATTACTGTGACAGAGAGGTAGATTATCAGGTCAAAACAGACAGAAGAGGTCTGCTGAACAGTCATGTGACCAAAATGCTGGGAAGCCTCACCTTAAAACCACATGATCTCTATCTGATCTGCCTCTGGGAGTTGTGGGAAATGCAACAGAAAGACAAGCAGAGCAGCTTTTTGTTGCCATATGAGGTTTATATTAAGGTTGCAGGTTAAAGAAATGAATGTATTTACATCTCGGTTCAGCTCTGATCCTCATCCTCGCAGTATGTTTTGCTCTAACGAGCCGTAAGAATGCGCAGCGCATAAACACTCGGCTAAATGTGTAAACCATCATGGAGCAGAGCGGACCGTGACACTCTGAGCGTATAGGATCGCAGCTCGGTCCAGATGAATACCAGGGGAAGTAAGGAGAGCACACCGAGGAGGAACTCACCCACATTTTTTTTCTATTTTTGCTCTTTACACACATCTGCACTTCCTTTTTTTTTTTTTTAGTAGAAATCAGATGTCCATTTGAGAGAACTCTGAACGTAAGTGATGGAATTTTTATAAGGTCCAAGTCAAATACTGAACTAACTTGCAGCTAACATCAACATTTAGGTACTTCACCCAAACGCCTCAGAAGCACAAATTTAACACTTTTTAAGTACTTGAGGTCCACTTGAAGAAGAAATATTGTTGAGTGCTGTGACAGTTGTGAAGTGATGAGACTCTGCTCCTGGCATTTTCAAACATGTTTTCTACCCACCCACTCCCTGTCTCTAGCTACGTTTACATGGATATAAGTAATCGGATTAAACGGCCATTCGGAATAAAAATGTGCGATGTAAACGCCCCATTCAGATTATTCTGACCCGATTCAGCTCGATCCGAATGAATTTATAATCTGAATGAGAGAGGTGGTTTATGCCGACTGATAATCTGAACAACMTGCACGTAAACTTAATCCAATCATTTTATTCTGATTGTAGAAAAATGACCTGACTGCACATGTCTGCTGACTTTCATCGGTTTCTGCTCTTTTGTGGAGGAAGGGACAKCAGCGCTGTTTTCAGCAGCACAGAAATTTTCCTCCTGTTTTCTCATTCAATAAAGAAGGAAGACACACAGCCTGCGCCGCTTCGTAAAAAAAAAAAAATTAAAAAAAGTAAAAAGTCTGTGCGTCACCAGCAGCTGAACCAGAGTGTGCAGTAACGTCTCCACCATTATTAAAACCTGTCACAGGTCCATTCTGAGCTCAGAAGCTGTTTGTTCATCTTCATAACAAAAGTAGAACTTTTTTCTGTTTTTTTAAGGGAAAGTTAACAACTGTGCATGTCAGTGCTTCTATTCTGAATAAAAGCCTGGTGCATGTAAACACTCATCATGATCAGATCGTGCCCATGTAAACGATATATTCCGATTATTTAATCTGAATACATTTCAATCCGTTCAAAGAATTTTGCGCATGTAAACATAGCTACTGTGTGTTTCTGACATTTTGTTAAATGCACACCTATAGTTTTAAATTTATAATACTAAATGAAAATCAATGAACTGAGTTTTTTAATTCTTTGTTTTTATTCTTTTTAGGGCGAAAAGATGGATATGGATAAAAATGTGGCATTGTCAAATACAGCTATTTATATAATTCGTTTTTCATACTTTAAAATTTTTAAGCTTTATTGTTCTAATCTATTAAAGTACAATAAAAATAAAATGTAAACACAAATTTAAAACGAGCAAAATTTGAGTGCTGAGAGCTGAAGTTTGTTAGAAGAAGCTGAATTTTAAAGGTAAAACCATCAGAGCATGAACTAAATGGAACTACCGGTACCGGTAAACAGAAGCTAAAAGCTAAAATTAGCAGCATGTTACCTAAAAGCTAAGACCATCAAAACATTAGTGACAAGCTACAATTAAATAAAATAAAAAATAAACAAGTGCATGATAAAATGTTCAGAAAAGTAGCTACAATAAACAGAACAGTAGCTAAAAGCTAAATTTAGCTGAATTGTACCTAAAAGATTAAATTGTCAAAACAAAGGCTTAAGGCTAAAATTAGCAGAATGATATTTATGAGATAAAATTAGTAGATTGGTACTTAAAGATGAAATTGGCCAAAAAGGCTTAAAGCTAAAATTACAAGAATAATAACTAAGAGCTAAAATTAGCAGAATGGTACCTGAAAGCTAAAACTGAAGACGTATGCTGAAGTGTGTTTCAAGAATTTGAAACTCCAATCACGTTAATCAGATAACACTAACCAAAGTTAAATAGTACAAAACATTGAAATTATATACTGTGTGT
>NW_013952595.1:794939-798251 GCF_001266775.1 Austrofundulus limnaeus
ATATATATATCCAGAGCTGTTGATGTTCCAAATGAGCTGAATGTTTTCATAGATAAAGGGTTACAACAGTTTAAAATACCCTGAATAGTTCCAAACAGTGAAACTATAAACAGGAAAACAACAGTGTGAATGCTGGCTCAGCTTGTACACAGCARCTGCAGTTCCAGAAAAAATTTAGCTACGGAAAATAATCATCTTGTAAAAGAAAAGTTATAGTCAAACAGTTTTAGCTGTTATTTCACAATTGTTTTATGTTTTTGTCTTCTTTTTTACTGTTTAATGAAAGATGAGCTCATGTTAAATGACAATAAAATGACCTGAAAACATTGTTTTAGAACAAAAATTAAGTTCAAAATGACACAAATTTCTGTTTGTTTTTAGGATTTTAAGTGAAAACCATCATGTTAATTTATTTATTATAAGTTTTTAAATCATTAACCAAACAGTTCATTAACCCCTTTCCAAATGATCAAATGTTTCCTCTGATAAAATTAAATCAGATTTTGTATTTCTAAAATATTTAAACAGAATAACAGCTGGTCAGTCACTTTTAAGAGTTTAACGAACTGAAATTATTGATTTATCTGTCGTTTGAACCATTTTCTCAGCTGATAAATCAAGGGTCTGCAAACTGTGGTTCTGGGGCCACCTGTGGCTCTTCAGAGTCTGAAGTGGGTCCTTGCACTTAAAGATGTTTTTCTGTCTTAATATTCACAATAAGGCTGTAATATTTTTGACACCAAGGATCAGCCTCTGAGCACACGTATTAAAGAATCCTCGTGTATTCGGACACACTGCAGCTTTCCATCATCTCCTCACCAGAATGAGCTGATGGTCACTTCAGTTTTCCCTCAAACGTGTCGAGGTTAAAAGATGTGAGGCAGATTGCTGTAAAAGCAAGAAAAAGTTCTGTGCATTGGAGATTAGAGATGTGGTATCACCCTCCTGCTGCCCTAGGGTCAAAAATGACCCAGGAATGGGTCAATTTGACCCAAGGGCAGCAGGAGGGTTATAAAAGTTTAAATGATAAAACACCAACAACCTGATGAATCTTAAGTATGATTTTTGGGCTGAAGCAAATTTTGTAGCTCCTACAGGTTCAATTTAGCAGATGGGATAATACTAATGTCTCCAAATTCACAAAACTGTCTGTAAATCGTATGAATGCATGCTGTCCAAAAACCGCCACCTGAGAAAAGAACAACTAAATGGTCTAACTTACAGCGCTGAGCTCAGTTCTATTGAAGTAAAATTTACTCAGTTCCTGAGCTGGCACAACCGCTTTCACAGTCACTCATTCTGCTTTACGAACACATTTCTTTCAACTTGTTTTGTGGACATAATCAGCAATGAGTCCAGTCTGCTTAATTTTAACGATAACGTTGTCCTTAACGTTAAAACTGTAATAAATAGAAGTAGTTTTTTGTTGAAGCAGGTTAAAAAGCCATGATACACAACAGGAAGTGGAATACTTATGTGCTTATTCTTCCACCTTACTGTATATCATGTCTCAGCCCATAATTTATTCCCAACCCACTCCCCGGGTTTCTCCCCCTCTGTAGTCAAACACAAAGTGATCCCTGTCCAAACTTCTCGCGCAGAATCTGTAAGTGATACAGAACGAGAGTCCTCCCTCCACACGAAACGTCCATGTTTGTGAAGCGGAGAGGCCGGCCCGTGCGTAAAACCCGCAGCTCACACACCAACACAGTAGCACAAACGCATCCACCAAAAGGCTTAACAGGACGCCCACTCACGCGCGCCATTAGGCAAAAACAGGCACAGTGTTCCGCCACACAACAGCAGCATGGAATTTGCGTAAAACTATAAATCTTATATATCAACACAGCCTTACACGTTCACAGTCCTTATTTTAGACGTTATGCAATGTGGCACATGTTCCAAAGTGGTGGGACAACTTCAGGGACCTGAGAGCCACACACGCACAGTTTCTTCTCCCGGAGTTGGAACAATTTTACGCAGCGGCGGAGATAAGGTACACAGCAGGAGGGACGTGGGACAAGCACAGTCGTCCTTTGTTTTGAGAGTCATCTGTCACAGATCAGCTTTCACTCCCACAAACCCGTGCGCCCGGCCACAATTAAGCGCGTGGGTATAAAGGCAAAAGGCACCACTGGAAGCCGCGTCGCTTTTCGTGCGCATTCAGATCCGCTCCCTGCAGCACACGCCTTCAACTTTTTTTTTACTCAAACCTTTATGCATGTGCGCGTGCGTGTGTGTAAAGGAGAGAGAGAGAGGCTGAAAGGCAKCTATGGAAATACCCATCCCTTTTGTCTACCTGTGTATGGAAGGCCTTCCATACCTGTGCGCACGCACCGAGAGGCAAGTAAAATAAGTCCATAATGTTTTTGCCTTCAGGGAGCGTGCGCGGTGTCTCTCTCTCTCTCTCTCTCTTTCTCTGCTCTGTTGTACCTAAAGCTCCAAACAAACACAAGTTTCTTTTAAAGCAAATGCTCCTGCGGCGCGCAGTTTGGCGCAAACGGTGCCAAATCGTGCGCCTCCATGTTCCAAAGTGTCCAAATAAACCCAAATAAATCAACTTTTCTTTTTTCTTATTTTAAAGCCTCATCCTTGAAAGCAAACAGGTCCAGTCCGGGCGTCCACAAGAAAACAAACAAAGGGCGTTCCTACCGTAATAAAGGTAACCATAGCATCGGCGGGTTAGTATCCAACAGAGTCGACATGAAGGTGATTAGTTTTTTTTCCCCTCAGAACCTTTTGGCGAAAACTTCTCCACCGTCTGAGGATTGCCGCCTGTCAGTGCGCCTCACTGCTTCTGGAAGATCAGGGTGTGCGTAAAGCTCTCTCTCTCTCTCTCTCTCTCTCTCTCTCTCTCTCTCTCTCTCTCTCTCTCTCTCCTCTGAAGCATGATAGACACTTCTGGGGAAATGAAATTCAGTTAGGGAACAACGGGAGACGAGTCATAGTGAAAGTTCAAATCATCTGAAAGGAAGTTCTGTGAAACATGTTATGACGCAATATCTTACCTGTAGCTGATGAACGACTGGAGAAATGGTTAATTTGAAGAGGATCGAGCAAACAGCTGATCTGAGCAGCAGACTGCTGACATTTTATTTTAACACAACTCTGATTGAACAGTTTCATAGCAATTCATGCAAAAACTGTTTTTAGAAACTTTTGCAGTTTTCAGTTCTTAGCATGTTAGCTACATGCTATTTTATGACTTTTGTAATGAGAATTGCAATGTTAATCTACTGAGAGTGTTTATTTATGCCTTTAAATATAAAACTAGAGGTATAAATTTTAAAAACTTACTTTAAGGATAAACTC
>NW_013952595.1:800019-806906 GCF_001266775.1 Austrofundulus limnaeus
CAAAATCCTGGTCCTCACCTTCAGAGCTCTTCATGGCCAAGCACCTCTCTCTCTCTCTCTCTCTCTCTCTCTCTCTCTCTCTCTCTCTCTCTCTCTGCTGAAGCACAGATGGCTCTTGGCGCATTCTCCCTGCACAGACTCGCACACATTCGGACTCCTCTTTTTCTGTCAGCGGAGCGCTGCTGCTGCTGACATGACACGGAATTAATAGGAGCGTGTGCTCCAAGTGTGCGCGCGCGAGTGCAGTCTCTTGGCTGAAACTTTCAAATCAAATCAATATAAATTATTTTAAACTGCACTGCAATATATTTTTATTAAAAAAGGTGCGAACAGAGGAACGAAATATATATAGGCTTAGGTTCCCCTTATAGATGGCTTATAAATAGTTTAACACTTTATAAGTCATTAATAAGTGTTTATTATGCATTATTTAAGGACGAGAAAGGGACAAAACTGTTCAGGTTCTTGCCAAATAATGAGCCAATTTCATGTACATATTAGGTGCTATATTAAACATTTCAGACCTTGTGAGCACAGTAATCTATAAAAACATATTTTACATATAATATTACTATATTACTGCATTATACATATCCACAATTATCAAAGGAAGCCTTATTGTAAAGTGTAAAACAGTACACTATTTATAAGGCTCCCTCRTGAAATTTATCCACATTTATTAGTCATTAATAAACAGCGTACCTACTCTCTTACACTTTAAAATAAGGCTCCCTTTGACARTTGTGGWTATGTATAATGCAGTAATACAGWACAAYATTATATGTAAAATATGTGTTTTATTGTGCTTGCAAGTTAGTCTGACATGTTTAATAYAGCACTTTAGATGTAAAATACATGAACAGATYTGGCTCACTATTTGGCAAGAAACTAGACAGTTTTGTTTCTTTCTCGTCTTTAATTAATGCATAAWATACACTCGTTAATTGTAGAAAAGCGTTGTTCAAAAATGCAGCAAGAACCCACCTGGATAACTTTAAAATCTTTATTCTCATCTGACTCCAATCAGGTCCATACAGTACAGCACAGCAGYCAGGCCTCAGCGKAAGRCYTTGAGCTGTTTTCAGGAAAGCTCAAACAAAACACAGCAGTCCAGACTGTCCCAGGCCGCTCTGAACAGAGACTCWGCAAAACTAAAATCTTCTAAAAAWTTCTTTCTCACCTTTAAAATAATGAACTGACTTTATAATGTATTTCTCTTCCTGGTTACAACCCTGGAGGTGTTACTTTTTACGTCAGACGTKATCGTAACCAGCTTTTGTTGATGCTAGAGAGAAAACACATGATAACACGCACCAGCTCTCATTCTCTGCTTTAAACTTAAAGCTGCAATGATCAGAAAGTATAAAATACAAAASTGWATCTAACAMTCAGTTGATCAATTACAAAATTCCCTTCACAATTATTTAATGCAGATGACTTTATAACCCATCTATAAACCATTTATAAGCCATTATGGGAGCTTWATTGTAAAGTGGTACCGACTAAYCAAAGACATGTAGACTTAWACTGTAACCATTTTATAAAATGTGCCTAATTAGAACAAGCATGTATTTATAAGGTTATGCTGAAATAATCTCAAGTATTGGATCAAGGTCCATACCATAAGTCTTGTTCATGATCAGAGTTCTTCAAAGTATTTATATTCATTACTCAAGTAGATGTACAGATACTATTATTTAAAGGGACTTCTGTAGAAATTGAAGTATCAGTAACTCTTTATAACCCTATAACATCTAACTTAGCCTCAATTAGTCATTAATAAACGGCTAGTTAACATTGAAAACAAATTAATTAAGGAGGATTCATACTTAATAAGCTATAAATTAACACATTTATTAATGGTTAACCCATAAAGGCTCAATAGTTCCAACACCAACATTCTCATAGTTTATTTAAAACACATGAATTAACTATTTTATATAATTTGTATATGTGTGTAAACAATGATTAAGGCAGTTGTTAGTAGTTAAGTCTTTTTTGTGAACCCTTCTAAAGTGACTAAATATGATTTTTAAATAATTTGTTAATGAAATTGTACTTTCATGGCTGAGATCCCATCAGTCTGGGAGATCTCAGACAGAATGTCTGCCTTTTACATTTAAAAATGGTGCTGACTTGTCCACAATAGAGGCCTGTATATTGACAATTAGGGTTTGGTTATCAAATAATTTCTTGCTTCTCAATGCTGATAAGCTAGATTTTATAGTTATAGGACCTCCAAAACTCCACTAGCGGTGGCTATGTATGTTCTGTTATGTCCTCTGTGATTTGTGTCATGTGCAGGTGTGATGGGTTGCGTACAAAYCAGGACGTCAGAATATATTTATAATTCTAAACCAATCTATATTATTATTTAATATATTATATATTATAATAATACTGTTTGGCCTCCCCAATAAATCCCTTCACAAACTACAGATGGTTCAGAACTCAGCCGCCGGTATAATCACWCAAACCTCATCCTCTGCCCACATCAGTCCAGTCCTACAACAGCTCCACTGGCTCCCAGTTAAATCCCACATCATCTTTAAAATTCTCCTGCACACCTTCAAAGCTATTCATAATCTTTCACCTCCTTACCTGTCCGACCTCCTAAACATCTCCACACCCTCCCACTCTCTAAGATCTGCCTCCTCCCTCCAACTCTCAGTACTCCCTGCCCGCCTCAGCACCATGGGGAGCAGAGCTTTCAGCCGCTCTGCTCCGCAGCTCTGGAACTCACTACCCCACGGATTTTGCAATACCACCTCTCTCTTTCCCGTTTAAGACTGGCCTGAAGACACATCTTTTCAAATTAACCTTCAACTGTTAACTCCGATCTTCAATATACTGTATGTCTGTTTTTGTTGTCCTCACTTCGATGTTTCTCCCCCATAACCCTATTGTTCAATTTGTCTGCATTATTGTATTTTGTTATACAACTGTTCTGTACTCCACATTTCTGTTTCTCCCACATCTACAGTTTTGTTTTGTTTTTCCTTCATTTTACTTTTTTCTATTGTACAGTGTACTTGGGTGTCCTGAAAGGCGCTTTATAAATAAAACACATTATTATTATTATTATTATTATTATTAATATATTAGTATATTATATTCACTCTATCCAGGAGGAGCCATCTGGGTAGGACATACATTTTCCTGATAGTTATTAGCAAGGCATGATCATGAGGTAAAAAGGCATGTGTCAGTGAAGTCAGTGTTCAAAAGTCTCAGGAAAAAATTGCTCTTTTAAAAAAAGTTTATTAGAGGGTCATAAACACAGCAACAATGCTMACAACACCTCTCACCAGTGACAATCTCTAGCTCCTCATGGCAGATCCCAGACCAGTTATATAATCCCTGTAGTGACAGTGGATCTGCAGGGTCTTCTCGCAGTAGTACAGGCCTGGTAAACCTCCACAATCWAAATCAGATGCCTGAACCATCTTGACTCCTTTCAATGCGAAGGAGAAGTAGCTTTACTTCAATGGTCCCCTGTACAACAAAGCACCATAGCCCGACCCCACAAACACTTGGATCTGGTATCTTTTTTTCTGCCATGATCCATACCTCATGACCTTCGGTGAGGAATGTAACCAAACYAGTAAATCGAGAGCCTTGCCTTTCGACTTAACTCTTTCTTCACCTTAACAGTCCGAAGCAACGCCCTCATTAATGTTGATCCATCTGYTGCTCCCACCTACCATCACTCATGAACAGAGGTGTCAAGTACTAAAATACAAATACTTTACTGCCTTATTTACTGTAACAATCATTTTCAGCCAATTTTGTACATCTACATCATACATTTTAAAAATAGCCTTCAAAATAGCTGTTTCATTTCAACTCAACATTGTTCATAAAAAGACCCTGTCCAGAGTAATGGGTTATTTGGCAACATATGTCAGCAGAATAAATTTGCAGTAACCAATTTGTTGGGTTATTTAGAAGAAAAAGTCTGTTCATTTATCAATAAGTTGATGTTGGCACAGTTGATCTTGTGTATGAATAATAATTTTATGGAAAAACAGACTCAATTCAAATACCGAAAGGATTGTTTCCCTCTGCTTCATGGGTTTTATACATTTTTGTGTTGTTTGGACTCCTCTGTTTTTCATGTTGCACATCTGGTTTCCCTTCTCCATCACATTACAAGAACCCATCTGGATACWTTTTAAATGCTGTCCAGTAAACACAGATAAGACTAATACAATGGTTGTTTTTTAAATAAAGTTTATCAAACACAGTTAAAAGCTCTCTGAATATGRTATATTTTTATTGGCTCTTTATWCTATAGTRAGTATTTGTGTCCATATTTATTTATCAGTTGTTTTTATTTATTAACTGACTCDTTTTAAAAATAAAABAGTCTTTACTGTGATTGAAGTCCACACAGTTGCACAGAGTAATGAGAAGGTGTACACACCAAGGATAATTAATATCTTAACCCTAACCAAGTATTGAAGCRATTTTCAGTTTTCAACTGYCTTTCTTTCATTTTTGTCACATTTTTTATTATTGTGTCTCTTTGCACATAAAAACAATTCACACAAATTGAACCACAATGCATGTCAGTCATTTTATCTGTAAAATARCAGCATCCCACCACTAGGTGGAGGTAYGGATGGTTTAAAGTAACTGGCRAAATTTACCKTGTAAAATCTCCATTTTGCTGCACTTTCATCAGCTACTTTTGCTGTGGCCCAATACTGAGAAGTATGAATTTTGTACATACAAGTCATAACTTTAAACTGGAGTGCCCCCTGTTGTGGAAATTCCCTGTTGCAAAGTGGAAGAGTTCAGAAGTGAAGATGGCAGCCACTCACCACAACTCAGAAATGAGTAAAACTCTCTTACTTTTACTTTAATAGTATTTATGTATTATTTATTTCACATTTAGTCAGTTGAACACGTGGTATTTTCAGCATTTATAAGAGAACTTAATGAAACACTGTTTCTATGCAGGAAAAAACAGGTAGAGCTCATTTTTGTTAGCAGTGTTCAGCCGTAGCAACGAGACAAGGAATGTGATGTTTCGTGTTTAGTCGAAGTTAAACACAAAATGTTGAACCTAATTTCAACTGACCCATTGAGGGCCACCATAAAGCTCATGTGACCCTCTGTGAAATTGAGTTTGACACCCCTGCTGTAAGACATGATTGAGACTCCCTCACGAATGCCGTTCTCCAGCCCAGTGTGCAGCAGTGTATATATGCATAAAACACATCAGCTACACAGGCTACTGTGGTGACCTGTTGCAATTTTCATTTCAGGGTGAATATGTAGCTTGTTCAGTTTGTGACAACACCCTTTTTGAAATTCATGCAATATTTAAGTAAGCTCACTGTGCATCCAAGATGGTAAAACTGTGCCTCAAACAGAACAAAAACACTTTTAATCATTTCAATCTGTTGCAAGATCTATTTTTTGCATCTGCTTTCCATAATGTATGYTTAGCAAAGACACACGTTTCACTTTGTATGTTGAAAACTTATCATCAGTCAACACATCACCATACAACAGAAGACGGTCCTTTGCCTTCTCTAACTCATCACTGTTAGGACTTGTTAAATTTTTTAGCATTACAGTGGCAACGTACGTCGTCAGGCGGTCCAGCAGGACGCCCACATGACATGGCAACTGTAATTATTACCCTGAACTGCACTAAAACTCATCAAATATGTAAGAAGTGACAGAGTTTTACAGGGAGGACGAGGATGTAGAGCTGGAAAATGAAATAAGGAACACCGGTGAAGATGAGGGGTAGATGTAAGAACAAGAGCGAACAAGAAGCTGAAGAAGAAAAATAGATAAAAGTCAAGATTGCAAAGACAGATGGTTCTTGAAAAAACCCTGCATTTTATTAGAGCCTTTAAAATGTCAATTTAAACAAAACCATAATTACTTGCAATTTCTCTTCTTTAAACAATTTTGTACGGTCGCTATCTCAGTGATCTGGCAAGATACAGTAATATTGCAGTGTGAATGTACATCCGTCAGTCCGTTTTCTGCTGCTTATCCGGGGTCGGGTCGCGGGGGCAGCAGCCTAAGTAGAGAGACCCAGACTTCCCTCTCCCCAGCCACTTGGGCCAGCTCGTCCTGGGGAATCCCAGGGCGCTCCCAGGCCAGCCGAGAAACATAGTCCCTCCAGCGTGTCCTGGGTCTTCCCCTGGGCAATTTCCCAGTGGGACATGCCCGGAACATCTCACCAAGGAGGCGTCCAAGGAGGCATCCTAACCAGATGCCCGAGCCACCTCAACTGGCTCCTCCCGACGTGGAGGAGCAGTGGCTCTACTCTGAGTCCCTCCCGGATGACTGAGCTTCTCACCCTATCTCTGTGAGAGCCCAGACACCCTGTGAAGGAAACTCATTTCGGCCGCTTGTATCCGCGATCTCGTTTTTTCTGTCACTACCCAAAGTTCGTGACCATAGATGAGGGTAGGAACGTAGACCGACTAGTAAACTGAGAGCTTTGCCTTCTGCCTAAGCTCCCGCTTCACCATGACAGACCGGTACAGTGCCCACATCACTGCAGAGGCAGCACCAATCCGCCTGTCGATCTCCCACTCCATTCTTCCCTCATTCCTGAAAAAGACCCTGAGATACTTAAACTCCTCCACTTGGGGCAGGACCTCCTCCCTGACCTGGAGATGGCACGCTACCGGTTTCCGGCTCAAGACCATTGGGCCTCATGCAAGAACCATTCGTACGCACAGATTTGTTCTTAAGTTGTGCATACGAGTGATTTAGGAGAATTTGTGGCATTCACCAATGTTTTCGTATTCTAAGATTTTTTTCAGATACGAACAAAATTAACGAGTGGTCCAGACCTGTCGTATATTTTACAAGCAGTCAGTCTGCTGTTATTCAGACAGATTTTCTTCACT
>NW_013952595.1:807251-810377 GCF_001266775.1 Austrofundulus limnaeus
GAACTGCCTCAAAGCCGTACGGAAGTCTTTTTCCATGGCCTCTCCGAACTCCTCCCACGCCCGAGTTTTTGCCTCAGCGACCACGCGAGCCGTAATTCGCTTGGACTGCTAATACCTATTGGCTGCTTCCGGAGTCCCACAGGCCAAAAACACCCGATAGGACCCCTTCAGCCTGACAGCATCCCTCACCGCCGGTGTCCACCAGCGGGTTTGAGGGTTGCCACCCCAACAAGCACCGACAACCTTACAGCCACAACTCAAATAAGCTGCCTCGACAATGGAGGCACAGAACATGGYCCACTCGGACTCAATGTTCTCCACCTCCCCCGGAATGTGTTCGAAGTTCCCCAGGAGGTGTGAGTTGAAGCTCCCTCTGACTGGAGACTCTTGACAGACGTTCCCAGCAGACCCTCACTATACGTTTGGGTCTACCAGGTCTAACTGGCATCCTCCCCCACCAACGGAGCCAACTCACCACCAGGTAGTGGTCAGTTGACAGCTCCGCCCCTCTCTTCACCCTAGTGTCCAAAACACGTGGCCGCAGATCAGAAGAAACAACAACAAAGTCGATCATCGAAATGCGGCCAAGGACTTCAGAAAGGGAGAGTAATCTGAACTGCTGTTAGGCGCATAGGCACAAACAACAGTCAGGACCCATCCCCCCACCCATAGGCAGAGGGAGGCTACCCTCTCGTTCACCGGGGTGAACCCCAACATACAGGCACCGAGATGGGGTGCAATAAGTATGCCCACTCCTGCTCAGTGCCTCTCAGCATGGGCAACTCCAGAGGGGAAGAGTGTCCAATCCCTCTCGAGGAGACTGGTTCTAGAGCCAGAGCGGTGCATTGAGGTGAGTCTAACTATATCTCGTCGGAACCTCTCAACCTCACACACTAGCTTAGGCTCCTTTCCTACCAGAGAGGTGACATTCCACGTCCCTAGAGCCAGCTTCTGTAACCAAGGATCGGACTGCCAAGGTCCCAGCCCTCGACCACTGCCCAACACACATTGCACCCGACCCCTACGGCTCCTCTCACAGGTGGTGAACCCATGGGAAGGTGGATCCATGTCTCTTCTTCGGGCTGTGCCCGACTGGGCTCCATGGGTGAAAGCCCGGCTACCRGGCGCTCGCCAATGAGCCCCACCTCCAGCCCTGGCTCCAGAGTGGGGCCCTGGTGACCCTCGTCCAGGCAAAAGAACACTGACTCCATTTGGTACTCATCTTAGGGGTCTTTGGGCTGCACTTTTTCTGATCCCTCATCTAGGACCTATTTGCCTTCGGTGACCCTACTGGGGGCATGAAGCCCCCGACAACATAGCTCCTAGGATCATTGGGACACTCAAACCTCTCCACCACGAAAAGGTGGCAGCCCAAGGAGAGCTGCAGTGTGGATGGTGAAAGCTAAATGACTTGGCCAAAAGTTGCTCAAACTAAATTTCCTTTTAGTTTTTAGCTGTTTTTGATGGAAACTATCACGGTTAGCTTACATCTGTACCATGAATGGGTGCATCTGACAAGAGGAGGCAAACCAAATGTAAGGAGAAAGTAAAGTCTTTATTTATACATCAGTGAATCAACATATTCAGTGTAGTCCTGCAGAAGGAAGGAAAATGTCCGGTTAGTACAGTATTTCTCTGAAAACAGCTCGTGAATAACAATCTTATTGTCTTTCTTACAGATGGAAGCGAGGAGGATGGCATAGAATGGGAGGTTACCAGTATTCAGGTTGGAGAGAGGTTTGGCGGGTTGGTTGAGGTGGTGGAGAGTGGCAGCGTGGACAAGAAGAGAGGCCAAGAGTCAGTAGAGGAGATTTGTGGTAGGGAGTACTGGGCAAGGGTAGGTTCTTCAAGAGGTCCTTAAAGACAAACAGGTAAGGCAAAAATTACTCAAACATTCTTATGAGAACAAACTCAGAAGACTGTAGACTCAGTACCAATTTCACAGAATGCTCCAGCAAGAAATGATTCCCCAGGAACTCACCATCAGGACAGACCAAATTTAAAAAAAAAGGATAGCTAGAAACAGCTCCATTATTATTTTGGTTTCTTGAGCCAAAAGTGATTGGGAGTAACATGAAAGAGGTTGCTGAGTCATTATTTCTATAAGCTTTAGAATTCCCATCTAAATTTTTAAAGTTGTGTTTAAAACAAAATCAGTTTTTCTCTTTAAAACTGTGTGAACATTAGATTTTTTTTAATAAACTGTCCAGAGCAGTTTAGCCTTAAACACCACCAGTCAATAAGTGCATATTGTATTTGTTTTTCTTTCTGATCCTTTCTTAGTTTTGGCTTTCATACATTGTTTTGGTTTTGTCTGTCCTCGATAAAAATCTTCACTTTTATAAATATGATCTTTATCAACTTGGCTCAGTTAATCATATTGAAGCAGTGATATATGAAATGTGTAATTTACCCAGAGTGATAATTATTATTCTGTATTGTGATTGTTTTTATTACTATAAACAAAAGCACTGAGAATAATTTAAAAAAGGTACTAGGTTAATGAGCTCATAAGAAGTGTTTTAAAATACAGTATACAGTTTGTAAAAACTGTTTGCACAGTAAATTCCAGGTGTATTATGCTGATGTTTGAGCAAGCTACAGTTTATTTTACTTCCCTTGCGGAGTCATAGTTCATTTATTAGTTTGCACTGTGAACAAGCATCAATAAATTATCCCAACAGCAAACACAGTTTCTGCTGAAAATGACAGGGAGGTCAGTGTATTTACGTGCAGCTCTTTGGTCTGTAGAGAATTAAACAGCAGTTGATGGATTCATTTGTTATTAATAATTTTAAAAAAAGAATTTATGAAGGACAAACAAAGTCATAGAAACAGCTCAGACAGTTACATGGATGGAAATGATTCAGGCTCAGAAAGGAGGAGAACTGCAAGAACAAGAAGAAAGTTAAAGCAAATAGGACAGAAAGTAACGAAGAAAGGGAAGAATCATAAGAGAAAAAGAAAACAGAAGGTGAAGGCGGGTTAAACCAGTGCTCTGCTGCCTCCCAGACATGTAGACAAATATACAGCAGAAACGGCCTTGGGTTACACTCACATTCTGTGTGTGTGTGTGTGTGTGTGTGTGTGTGTGTGTGTGTGTGTGTGTGTGTGTGTGTGTGTGTG
>NW_013952595.1:810400-812983 GCF_001266775.1 Austrofundulus limnaeus
TATACAGCAGAAACGGCCTTGGGTTACACTCACATTCTGTGTGTGTGTGTGTGTGTGTGTGTGTGTGTGTGTGTGTGTGTGTGTGTGTACTAACGATCACACAACTCGTGGCTTTGACTGAGTGGAACATGTTTAACATGTCAGAGCAAACGCAGACCTCACATTGGGAGGATGTGTTTGTGTTAACACTAGCTCAGAATGGACTACTGGTCCCGGGGGACTGAGGGTCAGTGTGTAGTAGTGTGTGTGTGTTGCTGTGTGTTGGACTGTTTGCACACTTTTATTAGATACAGTTTACAGCTTGAATACACTGACAAATCTGTTTATTTATGGAACATGTTTTATATACAATATTATGTAAATTGCATGACATTGTTAAAGGAATAGTTTGACCCTTTTGTAGTGTAGTTTTTTTGTAAATGCTCGAAATATTATTTTTACTATGATAGCTTCTTGAATGGCCTCAGTTTGAAATTGAGTTCACTTTCAAGAGAACTGATGAGTTCACAGATAGGCTGATGGAAAACAAGACCAAAGTGGAATTCTGCCATCTTCAAACAGCCCTAATCTTCACAATTTCATGGTGCCTTTTGGGAACACTAGTATTTGAACTTTTACACTGTATTGCATTTCAAGATTCAAGATTCAAAGATTCAAAGTGTTTATTGTCATATGCACAGATGAAAACATGTTTCCTCAAGCAATGAAATTCTTACTTTGTTGTCCATTTTTGAATGCCAAGAGATAACATATTAAAAAAATGAATCATCACTGAAAGGACACAAACAATGTTGATTAAATAAAAAAGAGACTAAAATAAGGATAATAACATCAGAAGGGAACAATATAATAATGACAACAAGAAAGGAACTGTACGATCTGTTTTTTAAAGTGTATTGTGCAAATGTGTAACAAGTAGTCTGAAATGTGCACATGTGCAATAATAATAGTCAGAAGAATGTCACATTCATCTGTTTAAAAGTCTGATGGCACTTGGGATAAATGAGTTCTCGTATCTGGAGGTTCTGTGTGTCACACTTCTGTACCGTCGGCTAGAGGGCAGAGGTGTGAATAGTCCATGCTGGGGGTGGGTTGGGTCTTTGATGATTGAGGCTGCTCTCCTGAGCACCCTGCAGTGGTAGATGCTCTGCAGATAGGGCAGTGATGTCCCTGGGATCTTCTCAGCAGTTTTTACCACTCTCTGCAGGCGTTTGCGGTCCATAGTGGTGGCACTGTTGTACCAGGCTGTAATGCAGCTGGTCAAGATGCTCTCTACAGTGCAGCTGTAAAAGTTCCTGAGGATCTTTGGCGACATGCCAAACTTCCTCAGTCTCCTCAGGAAGTAAAATCTCTGTTGAGCCTTCTTGACCAGCTGTGTGGTGTTTTCAGTCCAGGTCAGGTTCTCAGTGATGTGGACGTCCAGATATTTGAAGCTGCTCACCCTCTCGATCTGAAGGTGCAGATATGCAGTGGCTGATGCGGTCTCCTTTCCTTCCTCATGTCCACCATCAGCTCCTTCGTTTTGTCGATGTCGAGGGTGATGTTGTTGTCCTCACACCAAGACACCAGGCTGACTACCTCCCTCCTGTAAGCTGCTTCATCCTCCCCAGGGATGCACACTGCAATGTCATCAGCGWACTTCAGGATTATGTTGTTCTCATGGGAGGCAGCACAGTCGTGAGTGAACAGGGTGTAGAGGGTCGGGCTTAGGATGCACCCCTGTGGTGTTCCGGTGTTTGTGATGATTATGGTGGAGGTCCTGTTCCCAATCCTGACTGTCTGAGGTCTTCCAGTCAAAAAGTCTAGGAGCCAGTCACAGAGGGCAGGTTGTATTCCTAGTGAGTCCAGTTTATTGATGAGATTTTGTGGGATGACTGTGTTGAAGGCTGAGCTATAGTCCATGAAGAGGATCCTGATGTACGAGTCTTTTTCCTCTAGGTGGGAGAGGGAGTATTGGAGGGCAGCAGATATTGCATCTGATGTTGACCTGTTGGACTTGTAGGCATACTGCAGGGGGTCCAGTGTGTCCGGTATGCTCTCCTGAATGTGGGTCAGCAGCACTCTCTCAAAGCAATTCATAATGATTGGAGTGAGTGATACTGGCCTGTAGTCGTTGAGACAGGTGGGTGGGCTCTTCTTGGGGACGGGGACAATTGCCTATATGCCACGATCATTAATGACGTATTTCCGGTAAAATTCTTGCCATGCACATCCCTTCCACTTCCTGCTTACTGCTTTGATTTTAGCATAAGCTCCTGGAAATAGTCCGTAAAAAAGTCACAAAAGTTAGAGAATCTGTGATCTACTGGTATAAAACGTGAGTTCTGTTGTTTGCCGTTGTGTCAGCTAACCAGCAGGTATGATTAAGTAGTTAGTTTTTCTCCCTTTTCCTTTAGAGGAAGAACGATGACAGCTGTGGATCATAGGAAATCATGGGAAAACTTAGCTATAAGCTCATGCTCGCGTTTGTAATCGGCATTTCAAACCTGAGGATATTCAAGAGCCAGCATCAGAAATGAGAAGACGGAGGTTACAAAAGGGAGGTGTACAATTGGTAAATGGTAAATGGTACTGAACTTATAG
>NW_013952595.1:813902-820272 GCF_001266775.1 Austrofundulus limnaeus
GATTATCATTACATTTTCAGTTCACCTACATTGGGGAAAACAATCCAAACCATACAAGTAGCCCATCAATTTAAAGCCTAGACTCTGCTCTTTTCAACAATATAAGTGTCACAGCTCTACGTGAAGAATTCACAGAACAAGCAGCCAAAGGAAAAGCGGAAAAGGCTAAATTCTGGAACCATAAATACAAACGTCTTTCCTTTGTTTTTATGGCTTTAATCCACTTTGGAGTGATTTTTTTTCCACTTGGCTGGACCTGTACGTCTCCTGTGTTAATGTTGGTACATGTAATATGCTAATTCTGTACTGTGGAGATCATTAAGAGTCGTTGTCAGGTGAAAAAATCTTTCACTAACACTGTGTTGACCGCGAACCGGAAGTGATCGGAGTGGCACCAAGTGCTGGACCSTATGTCCGTGGCATATAGGCTGTTGTTGTAGTTTTGAAGCATGTGGGAACAATGCTCTGGCTGAGGGAGGCATTGAAGATGGAGGTGAGAACTTCTGTCAGCTCGTTAGCACAAGCTCTGAGGGCCCGCCCAGGGACGTTGTCTGGTYCTGTTGCTTTGCGGGGGTTGWTCTGCCTCAGAGCTCTCTGTACCTGGCTTGATAAGACAGATGGTGGTGGGGAGGGGGTGTCAGAGGGTCMGTTGGCGCCAGTGCATGGYAGCCTCGCTTCTGTCAGTGCGCCCCAGGGCAGCTGTGGCTACAATGTAGTTTACATCAGTAGTTTTTATCAGTGTGTGAATGGGTGAATGTCTGTAAGTGTGYGCTTAGGGGTCCGGAGGGACTTGATAAGGCACTCTATAAGTTCAATCCATTTACCATTTACCATCAGTCTTGTCAGATACCAGAGAGCTCAAATGGTGACAGAACAAAAAAGTGCATAGTTGCCTCGTTTTGTTTTGTCAGTGAGTTCAGTAAGAGAAAAGGTAGACAAATTCACCTCTAAATGAAGCCATATATATGAAAGTAKGTTGGAGTTATTATTTTAGTCTTTTGCATAGCAGGCATTTACATACCAGGACTTTCCTTTCTTCTCTGCCGTCACTTATTGCTTTGTGATTGTTCCATAAAACATTCCTGCATGTTTCCCAGAAGAAGCAGTTTGCACCTATGGGTAACATTTGGATTGGAAAAAATCTAATTGTGCATATCTAATGAGCAGAAAAACACTGTTGCAGTGTGAATTTTGGCACGTCTCCTCAAAATACTTAAACATTAGAATGGTTGACGAGCCTCAACACCTAAAACAAGTTGAAAAGATTGGGTCTCACACAAAGTAGTGCCAACTTCTTTGTGTATAGATCACGGACATTAAAATTGATCAGAGGCATTACAAAGTATATAACACTGTAAAATGAATTACAGATCTTACTTTTCTTCTTGTAAGGAAAAGATTGACTGAGAGCATCATGGATTTTTGGCTGAGAAGATTTGTTTCTAGCAATCGCTGCAGGGGTGCTTGTTGTAGCTGATGTTAGCTCGGTTCACATTTTTTTGTTTTCCTTGTCCTCCAGTTCATGATGGTGTTTTAGGTGCTTAAACAAGCTCGTAATGTTCTGGGGTCAGATTTATAAAAGATTGCGTGAAAGCCATACTAAAAGTGAACATACGGCCAAAAGGCGAAAATGGCAAAGGTAAAAAAAAATCAGATTTATAAAACCGTGTGTACACAGGTTTCTGCACACCTTTCCATTACAGATCACAGCCGCGCCTCAGAGTTTGTGCACAAGGCCCYGCCTCAGGTTCTGCCCTCTACACGCCCACACTCAACCATAAACAATACCTCATGAATGTTAAGATGTATTTAAGTCAGTCAGCTGATCAATGTAAAAAAAGCGATTGGCTCATACACGCGCTCCGTCGTGTGTCTGGAGGATGACAGGTGCTGACAGCTGCTCACGTGAACCGATTGTCTGTAATTGACACAGATTTTCCCTCATTTTGCAGTTTTACAGACGTTTAGAGCAATCTAATGATTTTTATCAAAAACTCAGCTTCAAATTAATTTTCTCTCAGAGCCTGCAGGAATTAAATAAGTCAGATAAAATTAAGTTCACCGCTCTTCTCTCCCGCCCTCCCCCTCCTGCCTACTGTTATCTGTGGCTGACCGTCTCGTCACCCCCCACCCCCACCCGGGCGCGCATGAGAAATACGGACATTAAAAAGTGAATCTTTTATAACMCATCCATGTAGGCAAGGGCGCGCGCACCCAAAGCGTGACTATAACTGAGCTTTTTGCTGTAGTTCTTCACTGAAGTGGTCTGTGGGTCAGGGTCGTGAGGAGGAAGGAGATGAATGGAGATGTGTGAACTTTTATTTAAGGTTTAGGTTTTTTATTTCAAAGATCCTTATGGCTCAGCAGCAGAAGCATAATTATACTGTTAAGAAAGCTAAAGTCTATCTAAAATCTAAGTCTGATTATGAAGTGAATTTAAATATCTGACASTGATCATTACACAGTGTGGCTMYAATTCCTCACTTCACCATCTGTGTCGCAGCTTCTCGTCTCCAAAATGAGCGTAYGCATGGGTCAGAGCTGGCGTGAGGGACCGCACATTTTCAAGTCAAGTTTGGATTTTATAAATCACAACCTTGGCATGAAAAGTGGTGTACGCAAGTTTCTGGGCTCATTTTGTGCGCACGCAAGCTTTATAAATCTGACCCTAGGCCTCTGCATGCACCATCTGAACACGTAAAATTTTCTATCACTGTTGCAATTGCTTGATGAAAATTGTCATTTTATTCTCAGCTTCGTGTCTTCCTTTTTGTCACAAGGCTTGGGAACTTTTCACACAAAATTATTGTGTGATTGGTCAGAAGTTGGTGGGCAGTTTGCTTCAACTATTCACTTCCAGAATTCAACCACTTGACCTTGTGTCGACTGTTGGATCTTGGATGGAGCATGCTGGTCCTATTAGTGTTCGCTGCACTACACCCAATAATATGCCATCATCATGGGGAACTAATCGCAAAGTGGCAAATATTTATCTGTGACAATTTTTCAAATGATTAATTGCACACGATACAATTTTGCACAAGCCTAAAACAGACTCAACCAAACTTTTGACTTCATTGTATAATAACATGCTGAATGGTGTCACATCCAAGCAGAATGTAGTATATTATACTAGAATAAAAAGTTCCACAAAACAGTGGACTTAACCCATTGCGTTTGTAGTCAAAAGCTTGATTCTACCAGTTCATCTCAGAACAACCTCGAACAGAAAAACAGATAAAAAAAAAACACTAGAAATTCAGCTTTGACTTTTATTCTTTCTGCAAACAATCTGTAGAGTCTGCTGCCATAAGAATATGTGGACATAATCAAGATTATAAATTTAAATCACTTTGGAATTGTTATGATTTTTGTTTAAAAATAAAGCTTACAATAATATTTTATTTGCCTTTATTTAAAGTCTGTGTTTGGACCCGACTGATCAACTGTGAGTTGACAGGTTTATGTTATTATTTTTAATCTTTTGTTCTCTCGCCAATCTGTTTCTAACATTAAGGTATTTTTCTTTCTGCACCGTGGAAACTCCTTTGTTTTTAGGATATGGTAGATTAGTTAGATTACATTTTGAAACTGAAAGAATTTGGCTGAGGTCCTAATGGAAAGAAATTAGTAGCATGCTGAAGCGTCCATCAGTCTCCGATGGAAAACTTAAACATCCTGCTGATCTCACTACTCACAGGATGTTTTTACACAACTTCCACAATTGTTTGTGTCATAAGGTTCATAAAAAGATTATTAAAAACACCTTCAAAAATTAATAGTGATGAGCAGGTTTATAGGGTTAGTTGACAGATGAACTTCCCACACTATGACATCTATTAAGATACTAAAAATCTATCTAATCCATAATTATTTGAAACAGTGTCATAGGTGACAGATTACCCTGTGTTTTTAAAGAGTTTGTGCAAATGGCTAGCATGAATGTTCTGGAGTAGGGGCTCTACTCCGAGTTCAAAGTCTGAGCCCTGATGCTGTCTAACACATCTACAAGAGATTCTTTCTGCCTGCTGTCTGTCACTCAGTGTGTTGTCCCACTGCCTGATAACACTGTCACTCAACTCATTGTGGCCCATTCTAGACCCGCCAATTTATGGCAAACTGAAGTTTTTGCGCAGCCATCATCACTTGTCTACACATCTAAATTATCAGTAAATGTCAGCGATATTTTAAGTCATTATCAATTCAAATTAGGTCTGACTTTGACAAAAAACTTGATTTGATTGATGTCCCAATCTCTGCAGCAGTGTCACATCCCTAGCATTACACTACCTCTGCAGGATGGCAGCAGGCGCATGGCCATCCACCAAAATTCTGCATGTTTGGAGTCGATCTACAAAGATCAAAATGCATCCACAGGAAAAGGAACAATCACAACATCCATATTTTCAAAATAATTCACCAACGAAACACTTTGTTTACTCAAGATTCTAGCTATATCAATAGATGTATGGGTAATTTATTCCAGGGCCGGAGCTATACACTTTTGTATAGTAGAGGAGTCACCAAGGCATTTTTTGGGAGGGGGGCACATGCAAATAAATAAAATCACTCTGTATTTGTAATTCAAGATGGCCTCCACAGCTAGCTTCAAATAGATTTAATTCATCTGTTTCAATAACTTTTGAGAAATGTTGTGATTGATTGTAGCTAAGAATTATTTTTTAAAAAGCACACACGCCAATTGTTAGTCCCAACTAAGACAGCTGCTAATTATAATTTCACAAAGACATTTTTAAACACACAGATGAAAATTAACATATTTGTAGCCGAGGAATAATCTGAAATCAAATACAAAATCCAAGATGGCTGTTAAAACTAATTTTCAAATGACTACAACTCAGCCATTTTTAGAAATACTGAGCTGAAATTTGATGTGAGCGTAGCCAACAGCCATTCCCATTATAAGAAWGTTATCCCTGATAGTAAAAAAAGTTTCTCAATAAATGCTTCTGTTTGAAATGCCACCTGCAAACCCCACCCCATTTGTCAATCTATTGGGGCTGGCACCTGGGTTGGCCAATCAGCCGCCAGGGGTGTCAATTTTATTCTCGAACAAAAAGTTTCAAAAGGGCAAACAAAGATGCAGTTTCAACGGCCATTTTGAGTCCGTCTTCCACAGAATGAACTGTTTTGGTCTGACTTCCRTATTTATCATTCGCTCTATTGCACCATCTCGCATTTCCTATGGATGCTTTTCAGAGCCTTCACACCAGAGCAGAGCGGACATATAGTGTAAACTGGGTAGGTCACGAATGGAGGCGAAGTGCACAACTGATTGGACGTCGCACGTAGGATAAATCTGCTGTGAGTTGTATTTTAAACCTATGGAAATCTTGCCATTTTGAAAACCACATTTTATACCAAGCTAAATCTTGATCAATGCAGATTAAAAAAAGGCTAATTTGGTTGGGATTTGGTGGGCCTTCTCCAATTTTCTGGGGTGTATTTTTCAATGTCACGTTCAGGCGTTGCTTTTAATTTCCAACATGTTGTTTGACCAACTTAATATGACTGCAATATAAAATGCCGTGGTGCGTGACAAATTAAAAAATGTCTCTAGAATCGGTAAATCTCAGGGTTTGCATTCATGTAAAGCCTGCAGGWTGGATCCGTACATACGATATATGTAACATCCAGCTTCCCTTCAACTTCACTTCTGAAGCGAATTGTTTTTTTCTGTCCCACCTTTAATACTTTAAAGAATACCACCCTTCCCACCACCACCACCCCTCCCATACCTCTTCTTTTGTTACAACATCCTCTGTGTGTGACTGCGACTGTGATCCTTGGCCTAAAGCTGAATAGGACAGGAGGGGAACAGGAGGAGGTAATGTGAAGGAGGGGGGTTAAAAAAGGAGCAGGACATGAAGAAGCTAGTCAGAGAAGTAWGGAGACAGACAAAAGAGAGAGTGAAAGGGAGAAAATACTAGATGATGAATTGGAGAAAAATAAAAGGATAAAAGAGGAGCGGAGAAACAGGTGAGGCAAAGACAGAAAGAGGAGAACAGCTTTTTACTACGACCTGGATCAGGTTTCCACCCAGTTTCGAAAGCCTTTGTTTACAATTTGTACCACTCTCCCAGATACACACATGAAAAACAGACACAAAATATGCACAAACCAAATTTAAGTATTATGTAGTATGTAGTATTTAAGTAGTATGTGAGTGTGACAAAAATAAAAAATCAATTAATATATGAGAAGTTTTGACAACAAGCTGTAAAAAGAAAACCCTTTAATTAAACAACAAAAAGAACAACAGAGAGTAAACAAAATAAAATCTGAATAACAAAGAAACTGTAGGAGCTTTCCCAAGAAGTAGTGTGGGACACCCGGGGGAGGTGGTGGT
>NW_013952595.1:821992-829273 GCF_001266775.1 Austrofundulus limnaeus
CCCCCACCCCCCCTCATTAATTGATGTGTCGGATTAGTTCTTAAATTTAGGATTACGGGAAAGGTTTAGGGATCGGGCTTACTGGTCAGGTAGTAAGGTCAGAGGTTGGATCTTTACGGTTAAAGGGGCAATAAAAATCTAATTTTGAGCTTTATGTCATGTTATAACATTATCCCTTCATGAAAAACATACACAGAGTTTTGCCTTGACTCAATCATGCCTGTTTGTGAAATCCTGTAATGTCTTGTGGTAGCTAATTCAGGAGAACAAAAATGGCTGATTGGCCCTAGAACCGCCTTTTAGGTGCAGCTCCTCCTCTGGGCTGTGTCTCCAAGCCGAGCTTCCTTAACACGGAGCACACCTCCCCCCACGACTCCTGAAGACTATTGGCAGCAACAACCAGCAATCAACAGGTGAAACCACGTGTCTGCTGAGGTCTTAATACTATTTCTCAGTTCAGTCCTTTTGGCATTATTTTTGGATGCCAGGGATGACACAGTTCTGGAGAAATGGTTTGATTTCATTTTTGGAAGTAACCCTCCTATGAAAAAACATATTTATTTATATATTTGTGTGAGTCACTTTACCGATGATGGCTTTCTGAAAAAAAAAGGGGATTTAACAGTGGACCAATAACAAGATTATCACTAAAATACAATGGGGAACGTCACTCTGGCTATTTTTAGAAAGTGAGTACAGCCCTGTATATTGTGTCCTTGTAGGAACACAGTCTAAAATATGTTATTTATCCCTCATCTATCCATCATGTTTGCTATTTCTTTTTTTCTAATGCAAGGGTAGCACCTTTAGCTGCAGCCTGGGGCACCTGTCCTCCCATGTATGTGATTCTTGTTTTTGTCTCTCTTGCATGGGTTGTTGAGATATATAATTTCTTTTTAGAATCAATAAAGTATTCTTGAATTGAATTGAATGGAATTGAATTGAACATAATGGAATGAAGTTGGATGCACTCCTACTCAGTGCACGCCACCTCATATGGAGCCATCTCAACTGCCTCGTGCAAATAACAACATTCTCCATGGTTCTGCCTCATCTTCCTTTTTAAAAAATGTTTGCTTGGTGCTTTTGCCAAAAACAAAAGACAAATCCTACAACCACAAAATCCGATGTCTTTCCTATTTTGTTTACATTTCGTGAAGAAGGAATTTGTGCTCAGTGTCTTGTTCAGAGGTTTTCATGTCATTTCCTTCAGTGGTTCTTGGTGCAGTGCCACCACAGGTGAGGAGGTGAACAGATTGTTCACAGAGTTTGGTTCATTTGATACAGCGCAGTATGAAAGCCAACCAGATGAAAATGTGGATTCGGTCGAAGTGCACATAAGTGTTCGAGTGCAGAGGTTACAAGCGTGCAAAGAAATTGAGAATTGGGACAGTACGGATTACGTCATTGACTTGCGCCTCTGCGTCGTAACTGCGACATCCAACATGGTGGAACCAGTCACTGTTTTGGCATTTGTATTGCTAAAAATGATAGTACAACTACAAAAAGCAATCRTTTTTAGRAGAAGAAAGCACATAAAGCAAAGGAAGCTTATACATGAGAATTATTTCTTCTATAAGTTCTTCTTTTGGTTTTATTGGTGGCTGGCAGACTAATTTAAGTGTATACTGCCACCACTAAACTGGAAGGTGCTCAGGACATTGCCAAATTTCTGCCTTTTAATTCAGAACGTCACACACAGCAAAGAATTGTGGGTAATACACTTCGCAGAAGTCCGTAAAAATGCAGACTTCGCGTAAAGGTGGAAATAATAGAAAAAAATGGGCAGGGCGAAGGGCGGATGTGGAGAATGTGGGACACACTATGCACTCAAACCCTAAAACATGAACATGCATTTGAAGTGTACAAGGGCGGAACGAGGGTGGGAGTGGGAGTATTGGGACAGGGCCTCAGAATCTTTCCAAAGGGTGATCCCACTCACCTCCAGTTTGGTTCTTATCTGGACCCGGCCAGTGTTTCAAGTGAGTTGAGTCGAGCTGAAGATTTGATGACAAGAGTCTGCAGTCCATTGATTGGCCAGGGAGCTTCTCCTTTTCAAGAATCACACCCTCCATTTTTAAAACCTCACAAAAACATAATTTGCTTTAAAAAATATATCCATTCAAATGACAAAAGGTCATTTCCGTGCTATTTGACTGAATTGAAAGGGAGCTAGGCCAAATGGATTCCATTTACAGGCTCCAACCAGTAGAGGAAAGGTGGCCTTAAATTGGCCATGGCATTTTTGGAAACCATGACAGAGGATGGTGAACATTTTGTGATTTCATTTCACCAATTTGCTCATTTTGTTTGCCTTGGATAAAAAAATGAATGTAGCAGAATTACTTTATTCCACATGTTTTACTTTATTTTTCCTGCTCCAACACAACTGAGTCAGTAATTGAATTATATCTTTAATTCCTGCTGAAGCTTGGTCATCACCCATTTATTCTAATCAGATGTGTTGGAGCAGGGACACAAGTAAAACATGCAGGATAGCGGCCCAACAGCGCCAGGATTGGACACCCCTGACCTAGACCCATAAGACCTGAGGCGATTTGAACCAAGTTCTGGTGAGACTGGACAGAGGAAGAAATGCTAAATTAGAAGTTCCACTTTCTACATTGGGTTACACAGTGAAGTTTTGGGTCCCAGCATAGAAAGCTTCACTATAATTGCACATGATTTTTTAAAAAGCAACTTTTGAAGGAAATACTTTCAAGAGTTACACTGATACATAAGAATTCTCAGTATTTTCACTTCAGAAACATGGGTATGTTTAGTCTTTGATATCTGTCACTCCTTATTTGKCAGCGTTTTTACCTTATATACATATACATGGGAGCCCATATACTAAAGGTTCTCTGTTGTAAGGGCAAGTCCTATACCATGGATCACTTCCTTAAAGCGTGAGACTGTGTAGCCGGACAGAAAGGGCAGAGAAGGCAGGAGAAGACAGTCAAAGGAAGGGAGACGTAAGAGGACAGGGAAAAGAGGAGGGTAATTCAAAGCCGCAGCTTTAGTTTACCAGTCGTGGCAGCCAGACGGCAGGAGAGCTGCTGCATTAGATCACTCTGCCAGATAGGACAGAAGGAGATGTGTTTTTTTTTTCTTTCTTCCTTTTTTATCTGCATGTGTGTGAGTGTACAAGAGCACCAGAGAGTTGTCGGGTTAGATTGCCCACTCCGATAACTCAGCAGTTCCCATATGGGAGTAGGAAGGTAACAGGTAACTTTAGAATAAGTGGTCCTCCTGGAATAAATAAAGACCTCTCTTCTAGAAAGAGGAATGGGAATTGGGAAGGCAATTGAAACGTTTATAGAGCTGAGGTGAGTTGCTCAGAGAGCTTCTTGTTTCAGGGTCGGAAAGTTCAAAGAGGCAACACATTCTGTAGTGAAATACTTGAATTTAATCATAACTCTTTGCAAAGTTATTTTAGACCTTTAAATCTATTAGGACAATATACGAAACAACATTTTACTTCAATCAGCTGCTTCTGGTGTTTTTAGGCATGCAAAATAAATTGTCATATTATTTTAAAAGCATCTTTTAGTTTATTCTGTCTTGATTCCTGAAGTTACTTAAACAAACATCTAAAACTACTGTGTCAAATGTCAAGGCCTAAATCTTATTGATGTTGGGAATAAAAAAATACTGGTCAGTAGGTTAAATACTGTAAGTTGGATTGCCAAGGTGTATATGAAGTGGAGTCAAAGTAAATAGAGAATGGGTCTAGGTGAGTAGAGGGGAAGACAGCAATAAGGGTATACATAGTGATCAAAGTTGTACAAGTAAGACTTGGTGAAAGTATGGACTGAYCTTTAGCTCTTGAATCTTTAGACCAGGGAGGGGTATGGAGTCCTGGTCTCCAAGTGCCCCTATCCTGCATGTTTTACTTGTTTCAGAAAAGCTTGACAAGAAAACACTGAAAAAAYGGGAAAAGAGGGGTTGTTCGTTTTGTAAAACTAATTTATGTTAAAGTATTGCGTTTTATTGTGTTTCTTCCCTAAACATGATTCAATCATGAAACATCCTTGTAAATAGTCTTGGGGTTAAATGAGCATGTTTCAATCATGACCACATTACATGAAATAGTTGCACTGTGTGAAAAAGCTCCATCTATTTTTTTTTAAAACAAACTTCCCCTCCCTCTGCTTTGGCCGAGAAAACAAATTTTACTGCAGAAGAAAAAGGCGCCATTTTGTCAAAGCTGCTGGGAACTTTGAGAGTGAGGTGAGTCTTGTTTTTTTTTTCTTTTTCACTAAACTTAAGCTGTTTTATTTATAGCTTATAATATATAGCCTAACTAACGTTGATGTTGTGTTTAAAGAGAAAGGTTTTATCCTATAAAGCAAGCCACGGTGCCAGCACTCAATCGGCTTTGTTGTGCACACAAACGCTTTGCATTACGATAATCACGCTTGCGACACTTGCAAGGTGCTTTCAAAATAAAAGCTTAAGCTGAAATATACTCGAAGCCGTAATTGAACCAACAAAACTAATAAAGTTTCTACAAATAATTTTACCCACCCCCTATATGCCTCGGCCTCCATCTCACCCTATCCCCTCCCTCCACTACTGTTATGTTATTAAATTACGATTATTTATATTTTTACTTTTACCTCGGTTTTTTGTATTCATTTATATATTTACTAATGCAAAAAAAAAATAAAACTCCAGTTTTTTTTCAGGAAACAATTCACGCATTAGGCTGACATGCGAAAACTTCCAGATGTTGGTAACCAACAGAAGCTACTGATTGGTGTTGCATTTCAAAATCTGTAGGTCCCTCGGTTCTTGCTATTATAAATAGCAGTATTGCTACTAGTAAAGTTCCAGATGTTTTTAAACATGCAGTAGTGAAACCATTAATAAAAAATCCTGGACTTGACCCCGCAGTTTGTGCAAATTTTAGACCTATTTCAAAACTTCCATTTATTTCTAAAATTTTTGAGAAAACTGTTTTTATTCAACTGAACACCTTTTTAAATGAGAAAGTAATTTTTGAAGCTTTTCAGTCTGGTTTTAAACATTTGCACAGCACTGAAATGGCTCTGGTGAGAGTTTACAATGATATTCTTAYGGCAAATGATTCTGGTCACTTTGTGGTCCTGGTACTTCTGGACCTGACTGCAGCTTTTGATACTGTTGACCACAGTAACCTGTTGTCACGTTTAGAACACTGGGTTGGGATCACAGGAGCAGCATTAGGTTTTGTTCTTACCTGAGTCGCAGACGTTTTAGTGTTAATGTTGGAAACTTCTTTTCTGCCTCAGAGTCTCTTTCCTGTGGGGTTCCACAGGGATCGATTCTTGGACCGCTTTTGTTTTCTTTATACTTGCTTCCTTTAGGCTCTGTTCTTAGGAAACATGGTCTGTCTTTTCATTGCTATGCTGATTATTGTCAGATCTACCTGCCCTTGAAACCTGATAATAGAGCTTCCTCTTCCCAGTTGCTATTAAAATGTCTAGATGATATTAAGGATTGGATGGCTGCAAATTTTTTAAGTTTTAATGACAGGAAAACTGAACTTATTGTGTTTAGCCCTAGTACTACTGCTGACAACATTCCATTTAATTTAGGCTCTCTTCAGTTGTATTTGAAGCAGTCTGTTGTAAATCTGGGAATGATTTTAGATTCTGATTTGAAGTTTAAGAAGCAGATTAACTCTGTTTTGCAGAAAAGTTTTTTTCAGCTAAGACAGATAGCCAAGCTCAAGCCAATGCTGACTAGACCTGACCTTGAGAAAATAGTACATGCTTTTTGTTACTGGTTGATTAAATTATTGCAATGCACTTTATGTTGGGATCAGTCAGGTCTCCCTTTCACGTCTTCAACTCATTCAAAATGCTGCGGCTTGGCTTATAACAGGAACTCGTAGGTTTGAGTATGTGTTGCCGGTCTTGTCTTCCCTTCATTGGCTCCAAGTGCGCTATAGACAGAGTGGCACATAAGCAGTGCGCAGGTACACATGCGCGGTCAAAAAAGGAAAAAGCGCACCAGATGGGACGTCATAAAGCTCCCTTGCGTACCTAAGATAGTACCTGATTGTCTGTCAAAACAACAGCTAGCAGGGCTCTAGAGTGTGACCAGTTTGGTCGCAAACGCGACCTGATTTCTTAAAAAAAAAGAAAAAAAATGAATCCAGCCACACTGGTGTGAATGGATCATTGGGCCTCATGCAAGAACNGATATGTATTTTGTTGCTATGTTTTCTTATATCGGTTTATTTTCAGGTGAGCAGACAGATGTCGGGTGTGTTGCCCTGTGTTTTCTTGTTGTTTATTTAATATATTTTCGAATCTCTATTTCAATATTTCCAATTACATTTCCCCTTTTTCTCCGTTCCTCTTTGCTCTTTAAAAAAACAAGTCACTGATGATGGAGAAATTAAGAAACTAATATTCAGTTATTTTTTCTACTGAAGTGACCAAAAGTAAAAATAAAAATAACGCTTGAACCTTAACAATGACATCATGACAAAGAATTTCTAATTACCAGAAGTACCTTGGCATTTGGTTTGCTTTGTTATTCTTTTTGCTTCTTTAGTTTTGAAAAAAAAAAAAAAAGCTTGCGTTCCATAACTAGTGTCAGTTTGATTAGTTGTTGCCTGTCATCATGGTAGTCAATGCCAAAAACATCAAAGCAAAATCTGCCTGACGAAGAGCAGCAACAACCAAAAGGCATGCTCTCCCCCCTCTGGCCCATATCTTTTTTAACACATCTCCACAATCTGCCAAAAACAAATTGAGTTTTGTTTTACTCCCAGAGGAGCGCTGGAAGTTTTGGCTCTAGCTTACAAAGTTGAGGTAATTATTTGGTACAATGTAGCCAGATCATTGCTCATCTCTGTGACAGAAGTACCATGTATTTTGCAGGTGTGTAATGTCATTGTAAGATCAAGGAAACAATGATTGCTAACAACCATAAACAGCCGCTAATAGTAAAGAGGATGTTAAAAAGTACAAACTAAATCAGTGGTGCCTAACATTTAGAGGATTAGAATAAAAGGCACTTTTGAGTCAGGTACATTTTGTTAAAACTAAAGGAAAGGCATCAAATCAACTGAAATTGAATATAAATTGCAACAYATTTGAAAACGAAATATAAATGAAGAAGAAAACTGAATGGCTCAAAGAAAGATCTCACACAGATTTCCTGGTTCTCCCCAACCCAACCTATTTATCGTGTTCTCAAGATAAATGTCAAGATAGATTGAACACATTAACATTTTTCTCAGTAAATATATTACTAGAGGTGCTAATGACATGAAATTTTCAC
>NW_013952595.1:829459-830548 GCF_001266775.1 Austrofundulus limnaeus
TATATAAAGTTAGGTGGATCCAGATCTGGAAAGGTGGGAAGAGAGCAGGTGAGTCAGGATTCTTGGTAATATTAATGTTCAAGGTTGAGTGTTCTTGTTTCTCATGGTTTGTTCACACCAAACACATTTTGATCATCAGGGGCATCAGGTCTACATGCAAAGTCTATGGTGGATGCACGTCAAGGAGTGTCAGGAAGTGCTGTGGCATGTTTAGCACGGTGCGTTTTAAGCGAACGCAGAAGTTGGAAAATCTGAAATTTTGCAACTCGATGCAGCGCATCAACCAAGTAGAGAGACTCCAMYGTGTGACGTTGTGACACATTTTCTGACGGGACAGTTTCCTGAATGGTTTCCACTAACATGAGACAGATGGACAGGCTGAAATCGAGTGCCTGTAGTTGGTGTCCTGGCAGGAGATGCGGGCACCGATGCAGGTCAGTGGCTCATCAAACTGGGCTCAGAACAAAACTAGAGCTAAAAGCGAACCTCGTCAGCTCACAATGAAACTCACCAAACTGAGAATGTCTCGCAATTATTTGGTGCATTAATTATCAATTAATTATCTGTTAAGCACAACATGCTCTCATTCAGTAAATGAAACAAAACCACTTTCTTTATTTCATCCGCCATTAAACAGAGACCGGCAGAGGAGGACAACAACAGGCTCTCGACACGGGTGCTGGCAGGACCTGGGAGCTCTCGTCGCCCCCGGGGATTATTACGTGGGGTGGCTGGGGGGGGGGATCTCCCAGTTCTCTCCTGTGGTTCACTCTGGGCAGTTGAGTGGGCAGTTATTTGTGCACTGGTGCCACTGGGGACTTCGTGCTTGGGGTCCCTCACGGGATCTTTGGCTCTGGTCTTCCTTTAAGTCTGCCTCGGGCCTTGGGGGTTGTGTCTGTGATCCTCCACCTTCACTATTAAATATTCCATTGGGGAAATCTTGTACAGTACATGCATGCTCACAACTGCACACAAACAGGTGTTCAGATCCTGGGCTTCCTGACAGTCACTGTATGTGTACATATAGGCGTGTGTGTGTGTGTGTGTGTGTGTGTGTGTGTGTGTGTGTGTGTGTGTGTGTGTGTGTGT
>NW_013952595.1:831125-833122 GCF_001266775.1 Austrofundulus limnaeus
GTGTGTGCACAGTACATATGTGTATGTTACTATGTATACCTTTCAGCAAGGTTATAAATATTATTTTATACACATATATTTTGTTGCTGTGTTTTGGTTTTCTCCATTTTTGCAGGTGTGCAGACAGATTTCGGGTGTGTTGTCTTGTGTTTTCTTGGTGTATATTTCACATACCTTCTAAGCTCTTTTTCAGTCCTTTCCATTATATTCCTCCTTTTCTTCTCTTTATTTTTCTTCTTTTTATAACTTTTTTAATTAAAAAAAGTCACTGATGAAGAAACTAATTTTCAGTTTTGTTTTCTACTGATAGGCTTATAAAAAAGAGCAATTTTGACAAGCGTCTGACGTCAAAGTGCACAAGCATCCAACTTGAAGCGTTGAACGCAATTTTGATGCCCAAATCACGATCGGTGTGAACGCAGCATTACAGATAGGGGCTGCAGCTTGGATAAGAGGGTAAATGTTTCAACAGAGGTTTTCCAGGTAAGAGGTGTGCAGAGTGGAATCCAAAGGTAAGTATTACTCTGGTGGAGTGAAAACTCAGATAAGGGAATTATACTGGGCAATCATTACTATACCATAAGGTATGTGATGCTCCAGCAAAGACCAGATTGTGAGTGAAACCTTACAAAGCCCTGATGCTCGTCGGGAAAATCTGCTGCAGCTAAAAGGAATCAGGTGTACTAGCCATTAGGGGCACAGAATGTGCAAAAACACAGAACTGCCAAATTATTAGATTGTGATTTGATTGCTGCAAATGTGGAACATCTCCTTTGTGAAGGCAATCGTGATGTTATCTTGTAAAAAGCTCAACATATACTCGATACAAAGCTGAACAGTCAAATCCCGGTCACGTGGTTTTGAGACTTTTGTTTTCACACACACCTCTGATAGTTCATAAGGTTAGGTTACTTTATTTATACCCGTAGGTAGATTTGTTTTTCAGTGGTTCAAAGCAAACATATCCATACACACAATCTGTAAAAAACTAAAAACATCAACACAACCAGACCCATTTATAATAGTGCTCAAGGTTCTACAAATCAAATCAAAGCAGGACACAAAACAGGAGAGTAAGCCTAAAATTGAAATAAAATATATACTGTAATATCTGTTGAAATAAACATACAAATAAAATCTGTTAAAATGCCCTGAGTGCATCAATGTTATTTTAGTTTGTTTATTTCAGTAACAGCATTAGGAGCATAGCTGTTTTTAAAGTGTCTTGTTCTACATTTAGGGATTAAAAACCTCTGGCCAGTGGGAAGAAACTACTTGTGAAAGGGGTTGAAAATCATCTTTTCAAACAGAAGAAGTCATCCGCTGTTCCTGTCAGATGTACAAGGATGCAACTGATTGTTGGTTCTCTCTAACAAGCTGCTGAAGAAAACTCCTTTCTTCTAATGTTGCATGACCAAGCCATGACGCCAAGGAAAAGGATAAAACTGACTCAATAAAAGCAGACTGATGGGCATTTTTTCACACTGTGTTGTAGTTTGATTGGGTTGTTATGAGAACAGCAAGTTCAGAAGGATTATCTAATTACATGTCTTTCTTGCTTGTTAGAAAACTGTGTCAACCGATAAGTGAGGTCATGTTTCCTCCTAGACTGTCATTTTCAGGAGGCGTGACTCAGTTACGGACACTATTTAAAGGTACTGTGTTATAATGAACAAAAAAAGAATTGCCAAAGGCCACAAACTGGCTCTGGGAAAGACTTTAGAGTTACCAGCAACAAGAGTAGAGATAAGCCATTGCTTTTGTCTGGTGTTGATTAGGCTGAAGGTCACACACACACACATTGGGCCTCATGCAAGAACCGTTCGTACGCACAGATTTGTTCTTAAGTTGTGCGTACGAGTGATTTAGGAGAAGTTGTGGCATTCACCATTGTTTTCGTATTCAAATATTTTTTTCAGATACGAACAAAATTCACAAGTGGTCCAGACCTGTCGTATATTTTACGAGGTTTATGGTGAAATAATGTTCTTTCCACT
>NW_013952595.1:834042-839239 GCF_001266775.1 Austrofundulus limnaeus
CATTTTTCATGAATGGACACTTCCTTGTATCTGAGGCAGGAAACATAGTGTTATATGTGTTATATGGTGTTTTTGGGGTGGTAATTATGTTAATCTCCTCTTGCGTGCACGAGCAGCTGGATATGAACAGGTGGAATTTACGCAGCTCATTTACACACTTTTCCTGAAGATAAAAGAGTTTGTTGAATCTGACGTGGCATGTTCGTACGAACCCTTTGTACGAACAAAAGTAAGAGAAATTTGGGATAAGAATACTAACATGTTCTTGCATGAGGCCCATTGACTCTGAGCATGAACAAAAGTTTTAGATCTGAACAATAAAGCTTCCTAAACTGGGAACTAACTAGTTTTTTTGTTTTTGTTTTTTGTTTTTGTTTTTTGCATAAATATTCAAGCATCCAGTTTTTGAACACTTTCTTACAATGTATTTGGTCTTATCAGTATTACGGTAAGTTGAAGTTAAGAATCCTCACACCATCGAACATTCGTTGAACTCCTGGGAAGCCCCTTTGGTTGCTGTACACGTCACAGCATGGGTTTCCTCCCACTGGAGTCTCCACTCCGATATCCACCATTTGTCCACTTTTTGGCATTTTTCCATGCACAATGTCTATAGCAGGGGTCTCCAACCAGTAGCTCGTGAGCTACCGGCAGCTCCTGGGCTCATTTAAAGTAGCTCTTCAGTGCTTGTGAAACACAAGGCGAAGCAAAATTTAATTTGTCACTGGCCAAACAAACTTTCATTTAACTCCAATCAATCTATAGATGTCCCTTCCCCTTGGTTGTCAATCAGTTTAGGACTCAGTATGGTCGATTGGCAGATGACGCACAGTTACGTGGCTGTTCGGCATTTGTTTTCACACACATTTTTCATAGATCCTTGAGACAAACTGTGCCAAACTCCTGGGAAAACCCTCCTGCTGCAGTATATGTCACTACAGGGGATTTATTCCCGCTGGGAAAAAATGCGGAAAAAAATCAGAGACCCATTACCCAACGTTATTTGTGCACAAATCCTTTGCAGTTAACCCTAAGTTATTAGTGTAAAATACATTATAATATGAATGGATAATCACAAAAAAGCACAATTATTTAAATTCAGTGTTCTTAGTTTCATGTGAATTAAAGACAAAGTTTTGTGTGCAAAACAAGCTTATTCCAATGGTTTAAGTTTAGAATTAAATGTTGCAAAAAGTAGCTCTCGGACAATTTCATTTTGTGAAAGTAACTCAAGGAGAAAAATGTTGGAGACCCCTTTTCTATAGTATCTCCACCATGAGCTTTTGACCTTTGACTATCTTTAAATGTCTGGAAGAGTCATATAGATCTGCATACTTTCTGATTACCTCAAACAACTTCCCCTCAAAACTATTCATGTYGTTTGGATGCACATTAGCCAGCTTCTGGAAGTAGAGTAGTTGAGACAAAATGTCACCATTGCTGTCTGAGCACTTCCACTGCCCACAAATGTCTGACCAATCACACAGTATTCAACGTATTGACATTTGAGAAAAAAATTTGTCCAGGGTCTTATGTTGAGAAAGGGCGGACGAAGCAATCTTTGTCACACAACTACGAGCTACAAACACTACAAATAAGAGCTGATTTCTCTGCTTTAGATGGAGCCCTTTAGTATTTACCCAGTCACGTTATTACGTCATTTAAAAGAATCTTCTGTACCCTGACCACGCCCTATATGCCCACTCTATTCACAACTTTCTTGGACCACATCAGGATGCACGTTTTACAGATATAACATCAGAGCTTGGTCATTTCCATGACACAATTGTGGTCATAGCCTGGGCATGAAGCCAACGTGGCTAGTCCTAACATAAATTATCAACAACTTCGTGATGCTGGTTTGCACAGGCCTCATTACAGTATAATGCAGTGTTTCCCAAAGTTGGGGTCGGGACCCAAAGTGGGGTCCCGAAACATCAAGTTGGGGTCCTGAAAAGATTTTCAGAACTAATTACAGTTTTGCCTTAGTTGTTACAAAGGAGTGAGGTTAGTATATTTAAAATGGATAAATGTCGTATAAAAATATTGTTACTGTGCCCATGTTTAGTTGACCTGATACAAATGTTTATCATACAAAAACAGTTGGGGTCACAGGTCTCTGCTACTGTTATTTTGTGGGTCAAAAGCTGAAAATTTTGGAAACCACTGCACTTTGGTTCCCAAAGTTGGGCTTGGGACCCAATTATGGGTCATGAAGCACCTTGGATAATCTCCAGAAATCAATTTAAAGGGTAATAANGGGCTTGGGACCCAATTATGGGTCATGAAGCACCTTGGATAATCTCCAGAAATCAATTTAAAGGGTAATAAAATAATTGCTGTTGTAATATTTTCCCTATAACTATTACAAAAACACAAAATAAGTAAAATAAGTATTTATATTTGTGCACAAGGTGTTTAACTTGTCAAAAAGCCTGTGTTTTTAGGGTTATTAAAGTTCGTATCCTCAGACCAGTAATATTTGGGGTCACAAGTTTTTGCCATGGATATTTTTTGGGTCAGAAGATTAAAAGTTTGGGAACCACTGGTATAATGGATATAGTGACAACTCCACCGAGGATCTTTGATACACTGTCATTGCAACAATAAACCACCGTACTTCAAATCCATTATGAACCTATCTCCCTCTTTCACTCATAATGGAGTACAAAAACGWGCCAAGATCCAGCAATGATCATTCACATTCTGGCTATTTTTCCCACACTGTAGCACAGTTGACATCCAATACAATGGGACTTGGTAGTTGGTATGAACCCCTATTGTGTTTGGACTTGACTTTTTTTAAGCAAAAATGCATTGTTCTGGAAACATTACATAGTGTCTGTATATTTCATAAAAAGAAACAACCTACACAAAAATTGTTACAAAATGTCACAATAAAAGCACACCGGATGGGGAAAAAAATCTGTCAATGCTTCTAGAGAAGAAAATTTATATCAGTTTACAGAAGACATAGAATGTACGGAGAGCTGGAAAACACCAACAGCAATAAATCCAATGGAGGATAATTGGTTTCTGAGGAAATACTTATTTTATGAACAGGGGGTCAAAAACATAAAAGCTCTCAGTAACAAATATAGGTCATGTCAGGGCCTGTCTTCTATGTTTGCTTCGAGCTTGAATGTCTTTATAGAAGCTGTCATCACTAAACGTAGAGAAATTTAGAGATGAGTTTTAAAGTATGGAAATTTTATCTCAATTTATACATAGGGATATCTTTTTCTGCAAAAAATACACTAATAGTGAGATGAAACATATTGACAATTATTCATTTGAAAGTGTCAGATTTGTGGTTTATTGATCAAGTTTGCTCAATGAAAAACAATGAAACCAACTAGAGGCAGCTGCTTTGATGGATTGCAAAGGCTTTTATGACTAACCAAAAAAATGCCTATAGAAAGAAGTTAACAAGTTGTTATGGGTTTGTCAATTGGAGGGAGGCAAAGTCATAACTTGTAGGTTTTTGTCTTGATTTCAAGAATAAGTATCTTGTTGGTTTGATTTAGCAATTTGTTTAGCACCTATATTTGTTAGATATAATTGTCTTCTTTGTGTGGAGATTCTATCTCCTGTCTCTTTAACACAGTTTCTTACAGCTCTTGTGTGGCAGGGTGGAGCCAGACTCTCTTACCTGATCCTGATCCAGTTTACAATGTCTACTGGTACAGTATTTAAGGACCATGAACACAACAGGAACACTTGAGGCATTTCTCTCTGAGAAAACCTCTTGATTATGAGCTACTTACTGGTTAGACATATTAACCTGGGAAATACTTACCTTGGCTCCTCATCTTCAACCTGGTACTGATCCTGAGCTTCCACCCTGACACTATGCTTCACAGCTGACATCATCACCTTTCCTCGTGGACATTTTCTGGATTTCTTGCCATTTTCACTACCTGAAAACACTGACACAAGTAATTATCTCAGCAGATCTTTGAGCAGTTTCATGTCAATTGCTAATACAGAAAAGGCAGTCGGCAGGGCGGCTGTGGCGGAGTGGTTAGAGGAGTCGTCCAGGAACCGGAAGGTCGCCGGTTTGAACCCCTGTCCAGCCGTTTCAGTCATTGTGTCCTTGGACACCCGCCTTGCCAACTGATGGTGGTCAGAGGGGCCGGTGGCGCTGGTACCTGGCAGCTGCGCCCTGTCAGTCTTCCCCAGGGCAGCTGTGGCCACAATATAGTTTACTATCATCAGTGTGTGAATGTGTGTAAATGAATGATGCATGAAAATTGTAAAGCGTCTTTGAGGGTCTCGAAAAGTGCTATAAGACTAATGCATTATTATTATTAACAGTTTCCTGTCAAATGGTTATGTAGAAAAGGCAGTCGTTGGTAACCCAAATTCTAACCAGCCCAGTAAGACTATCACAAATCCACATAATTGTTTTGACACAACGCCCTTCCTGACATAACCCTAACACTTAATTCATACTTGGGACAAGCACCAGAAGTACGTGAAAAGTGTTCTTTCATTGATTGTTTTAGATGTACCTTCATTATTTCCAATGTTATTTTGAAAGTCTTGGTTAATTCTTGTCTCACTTATCTTGCTGTTTTGCCGTTGATTGACGGTTATCTTAGTTCTTTGTTATTCCTTCTTCCATTGACTATCACGCCCTGCTTCTCCTGTCTGGTCCAGCTCAAGTTATGCACTTTGAATGTATGAAAAGTGTTTAATATCAGTAAGCTTCTAGTTTTTCTGTCTGGATTCTACAGCAACCCAGATTCAATCAGTAATTGAAGTTGTCTGGTCCTGAAATCTCTCTCGCCTGCCTTCTGTGTTTTGCTTCTTTCTCCTTTCACCATTTTGTGACTGTGATCTATAGATAAATAATAAGATAATTACTCATAAGCCCATTTCTGTGTTCCAGGTAAAACATTTAGTATTATTGTGCTGCCAGAAAATGCATTATTCTGCTCCAGGATGTGTGAGTACCTGGTTTTTCTTACCCTTTAAAACCTTTTTTGGAATAATCGTCCACCTTATCTGAACCGAAAATCCAATTTTAATGGTGGAATGTAATTTTTTGGTTGAAGTTCAGGTTAGACCACAGTACAATTTCCTAATAAGGATAGAAATACCAACTTGTATATGTGTGTGTGTGTGTGTGTGTGTGTGTGTGTGTGTGTGTGTGTGTGTGTGTGTGTGTGTGTGTGTGTGTGTGTGTGTGTGT
>NW_013952595.1:839479-846036 GCF_001266775.1 Austrofundulus limnaeus
TTACTTCAGTGTGCATTTAAGAGATTTTTTTTTTCATTTTTTGCAAAACCAGCTTCGGGTTCTTGTAAGATATTATCTTGAGATTGAAGAAAAGTGAAGAGGAGACAAAAGAAATTAGTATCTACAGACAACAAGATGTAAAATGTACAAGATAAAAGAGATTTAATGTTTTGGAGTGTTTGAGATGGTAGACAGGACTGTATATTGCCTACCATCTTTTTTATTTTAAACAAAGATCATCTTATAATGACAAATGACAAAATTTTGACTATATCTTAAATATATTATGCACAATATTAAAGGCTCTGATGTTCAAAGTTCAGCTCATCTGTGAAACTGACTGAGTTATAGACATTTTTCAATCTGTTAGTGCTTAGCCTTGACACCACCATTGAAGAGTTTTTTTATTACTTGCTTTTTGACAAGCTGATATGTTAGGCCAAAACAATCCAACACGCTCTTCACTACGCAGATGCTGACATGTCATAGCAGGAATACGAGTTAATTCATTATGACTGCATTCCAGTTTGGGTTGGTTCTGCTGTTGTGCAAATTGATTCATTGTCAGGGTTATCAGTAATGCCATTTACTACACTTATCCTTTTCATGCTGCTACCAGCCAGAATATCTGCTATTAAAAAGATCCTAGTTAGTGAGAAATAACAGTGTTACGTAGATTTTATTGATTTGCTTATTTATTTTACTTGCTACAATTTTTATCAGTTGTGGTCAAGCAGAGGTTATAACTGGTATGATCGCCAAGTTTTCCAGTAAAGTTGATAGTGGTAATTTTAATTTAATTTTTTTTTTTTTTTACAAAATTGCAATAGGACTATGTGGAATGAAATGAAAGTTTACCATTCAGCTCTATCTAATTAAACTCTGATCTAATCAGAGCCTTCTGAGAATATTAATGAACCACATCGATGCCATAAATTATTGGGAAAACATCCACATAACACATTTCAAGGATAATTACAAGGAAAATGGTTTATTTGTGGGTTTGGCAAAGCTGCGTTCTGTCAAAACATACAAGCTGAAGACATAAAAATTGTTGTTTGTACGTATTTATTTGATGGAATGTTGAAACATTCATAACCTTGGGTGGTTTATGGCCTTTAATCCTCCAGTCCAAAGAACCGTGTTCATACTAACATTGACTTTCAATAATAACAAGTTTTTAAATTATCCAACTGGATTTTGAGTAATGCAAAAAACAACAACCTAAATCATATTTTATGTAAAAAAATGTTACAAGTAAAACAGTAATTTTGTCTCATCAGCGCTGAATATTTGTGTTTTTTTTAACTTATTTAACACGTATAACTAAATTTACTTCAGTTAATTAAAACTAACAAGTTTTCTGTTTCAGGTGATTTTTGCTTAATAAATTGTATTTAATTAAAATATTTCAAACACATTATCTGTGAAAACATGGTGTGAATGACAGCAGAAACTTGCTGAAGAAGCTAAAACTGAGTCGTTACAGAAAAAAAGCAGAACACTAGCTGAAAGTAGCAAAACTCTAGCTACAAGCTTAAAGTAGCAAACAATAAAAAGAGCAAAAAATTAGCTTAAAAATTAAAATAGCTAAAAGTTAAAAAGAGCATAAAAATAGCTAAAAGTAGCAAAATTCTAGTWACAAAAACAAAGTATGTAGCAATCAAAATGATTCCAGACTAGCCCTTGGCTTGTCAGTCCAGCCAAACGTAAGCTACGAACTGAGCTCGTTCAAAATCCTATCCATCCACAGTGTATTATTTCTTTATAATTTTCCACGGAATTTCAATTATAAATGAACAGAAAGATCGCTTGAAATAAACAAATTTTATTCCTTACAAATTTTCACGGTTCATAGATGTTTGACTTAACTGTGATCTTATTTTTCAGTCAGCTGTCAGGAGAAAAAGATCATTTCTGTGTTGTAGGTGCTTGGTCTGTCTGCTCTGCTGATGAGGCAGAAACACTTTAAAATCCCTGCTGAGATTAGCTGAAGTTTCAGGTGGAAAAATTAAATATGACAYGTTGGGTGGCTGCACTCTAAAAAAGAAATGTTGAATTTACTTAACCATGTTATGTTACCTGGTTCCACATAACTGAGTTGAGTCAATTCAAAGCAACATACTCATGTTCTTTGGTTAAAAAATTGCTTTGAATTTACTCAACTCGGTTCAGTGGAATCAGGTAACATAATATGGTTAAGTAAATCCAACATTTCATTTTTTACAGTGTGTGGCAGATTGGTTAGGGGAGTCGTCTTGAAAAAACTACTGTATATGGGCRTCAACTAATTAACTTGAGAGGTGCCTCGCTCCCTTTTGACAGCTGATGACCGGAAGTCCCGCCTCCTTTTGACACATCATAACCGGAAGTCCCACCCCTTTGACCATATATGGACATAACTTGAGGGCGGAGTTACCGCCCCCCAAGAGAGTGACAACTGAGCCCCCCGTGACAAGAAATTGCATTAGGATATTGAGACAGGATGTCATGACAGGAAATTACATTAACATATCACAAACAGATGTCGTGACAAGAAATTACATTAACATATCGCAAGTGTTATCAGACAGCTGCAGATGTTGCAAACAGAAGTCACGACACATGAACAAATGTTAGGTTTAAAGTGCTAGGTGTAAAGTTTTTTAACAAATAAATGTTATTTTGTTGCAAAGAATCTTAAAAAATAGTGATTCTACTATAAGCAGCTATTTTGTTAAGAGTAACCTTTTTTAGGTAAACAGCGACTCACTTTTTGAAAAAAACATTTATAATTCTTTCATTAGGTTTAAAGTTTTTAATGAATAAATAAATTTATTTTGTAGGAAATGATTTTAAAAATACTGATTCTACTATAAGCAGCTATTTTGTTGAAGAGTAACCTTTTTAAATAAAACAAAACCTGTCCTATTTTAGGTAAACAGCATATCCCTTGTTGAAAAACATTTATAATTCTTTCATTAGGTTTAAAGTTTTTTAATGAATAAAATAAATTTTACGGTGTTTAAAGTTTATTCAGTTAGAGTATCCTTTTTAGGTAAACATTTATAATTCTTTCATTAGGTTTAACGTTTTTAATGAATAAATACTTTTTATTTTGTAGCAAAGAATCTTAAAAATAGTGATTGTAGTTTTTAGGTTACCATATTATTCGGACTATAAGCCGCACTGGACTACAAGCCGCACCCGCCATTTAAAAAAAAAACCCCGCGAACATTAACATATAAGCCGCACCCCCAACATAAAAAAAACAGTACAGCCAAATTTGTCGTCAAAAAAGTGAATTCAACATCAAAACAAAAAAAGCAAACCTTTAAGAATTAAAGTTCGGAGGAATACGGTTCATTTAACCGACCTTATTTTGGTAGTTTTCTTTAACAGTTTCTGGTCCAACAAAACGTCTCATTCATCGTCCTCCGGCGCACCGAAACCATCGAAGTCCTCCTCTTCAGTGTCGGAGTTAAACAAGCTGAGAAAAGCTGCGTCACACAGCGGTATCTGTTCAGTGTCGGAGTTAAACAAGCTGAGAAAAGCTGCGTCACACAGCGGTATCTGTTCAGTGCTGCTTTCTGTGTCGCTGTCCTCCCGGGGTAATGCTGGCTCTGAAGCTGTGGTGGGATTGCCCTCCCGCTCCAGCATACGTCACTACATGGGATTCCTTCCCCAGGGAGTGCGATGAGGAAAAAAAAAAGTCCGCGGCTCTTCACTCGACGTTTATCCACAAACTGGTCCTGGATTAAGCTCCAAMGTTTTTATCAGTCAGATTCCACCATGAAAAATGTCTGTTTTATCCCCTTTTATGAGTTTTTGGCCAATGACTATCTTTAAATCGCTACTTCCTGGTCAACAGTCGGCTCTGGAAGCGATCGCTTTTTAATTTTTTTCCTTTGTTTTTTTTAAGCCAGTGGTTGAAGCAAATGGAGCATAAGAGCCCCCTGGTGGCTGAAGAAAAAAATCCACGTATAAGCCGCACCGTTCCACATGGTTCAAAGTTCAGGAAAAATGTCGCAGCTTATAGTCCGAAAAATATGGTACTTTTAAAAACAGCTATTTTGTTGAAAAAAATTCTTAATTCTTTCATTAGGTTTAAACTTTTTTAATGAATAAATAAGTTTTATTCAGCTAGAGTATCCTTTTTTAGGTAAACATTTATAATTCTTTCATTAGGTTTAAAGTTTTTAAATGAAATAACTTTTACGGTGTTTATAAAAGCATCCTCTTCAAATGGAACAAGACCACTTAAATGAATACGTTTTTTAGAGAGAATAAGAAAAAAATGTTTCTCCTACCTTCTCTCTGAGATGCTTGTCCTCCGGAGTCTTACCCCCAATTTACACTACTTGCGTTCCGTCTCCGCTCCGCTCCGGTCCGACCTCCGCAGCAAATACGCACCCATTATAATCAATGACAGTGTTTACACTGGCTGCGCATGGCGGCACAGGGCGGCGGTGAGCGGATGGCGATCCGTCAAAATTTGAACAGATCCTATTTTTGCCGGATGCCGGAGCAGTGCCTGAGTCAATTTTTAAAAATTACGTCGCACCAACAGGAAAAAACACAATCCGTATTTTCAAAATAAGACACTATTCGGTGGAATAATTTGTCGGAATAATGTCGAAATTGCATCTATATTAATAAATATACGGATATATTTCTACACAAATGCTGTCAGAATGTATTGTTCTGTTTGGGAAGCAGATGGAAACATGTAGCATGAAGCATATGTGTACACACACGATACACGTGGATTTTATTTTGAAATCAGAAGTTTCAGAAAGCCAACCGCGAGACAGTTTCAACATAGATACCAAAAGCCTTTATATCATTGTTTTCAGCTGTGTTTGGAGTTCGTCTTTCACAGAATTAATTATTTTTTGCGGTGACTTCCACATTTATCACTAAATTTATCACGCAATCTGCTTCCTGCACGTCTGTCGTACCGGAGCAGAGCGGAGCAGACCGGAGGTGGTGTAAACTGGACTTGAAATGCACAGCTGCGACCTGCGCAGCGGAGCGCAACGCAGCGGAGCGCAACGCAGCGGAGATGCATGCAGTATAAATCCGGGGTCAAGGCCAAATGAATTTACAACCCTCAAAAGTCCTGCCCCTGACAGACTCCTCCTACTGTCACGTGACTCTGACTCCACCCCCTAACAGACTCATCCCACTGTCACGTGACACTGACTCCACCCCCCTTCCTGTCTTCACCCCTCCCCGGGTCCACCCCTTTTTGAGGACATGCCCCCTAGATGATTTTCTAACTCAAGTCAATACTTTTTATAAAGGTTATTTTCAAACATGATTCAGTAATTAAACAGCATTTTAGTGACTTTTGTTATTTTAACTCATTTTTAAAGTAAAAAATTGCTGTCCTCTCAGGACTTTGTGCTTCAGTTTAAAACATTTCTCTTTAGGCCTACCTGTTATATTCCTAAAAATAAAACTGTTAAAAAAAATAATTATTTCTTTGAAAGCTAGACTAACTCAGTTTATTACTTTAAATTTTTTTTCAAACATGTTTCAGTAAAAAACAGCATTTTTAGTGAAATTTCTGACAGACTGACTCGTTTTTTACTCATTGTGTGAATGCCTACCATTGAGATCATTTCATTTCTTCCGTACGTCTTTCGGCACCTTTCTTGTTCCACAATTTTTGTGTGAATTCAACCATTCATTTATCAAAACGTCAATGCCGGCTATGACTTTTGGTATTTCAGCTATTTATACTTTTTTAGCAATTTGAACTTTTTAGCCACTTTCTTTCCCATTGACTTTGAATGGGACCATTTTCAACAACCTTAAAAATTCTTCAAATAGTTTCTAAATCTTTACAAAACCTTACACAATTTGTTCTGGTTATGCTCTATTTTACTCTCTTGTGCCAATTTTAGCTATTTTTTGCTAACTTTAGCTGTTCTCTGCTATTTCAGCTATAGTTCTGCTTCTTTCTGTTATTCTTCAGCTTTTTCTCTGATTTATTTGTGCTTTTTCTGCTAATGTGTATGCTTCTTACAAATGCTTTCTACAATATTTAGCTTTTTTATAAATTTAGCTAAATTTTAGCTATTAGCCAAAGTTAGCTTTCTAAGCTAATTACACATTTTTTGGAGCTGGTGCAACTTAATTTTGCTAAATTCAGCAAACGTGTGCTCCTTATGCATCCTTATGCTAATTAAAACGTTTCCAGCTACTTTTTAGCTGTTTTACTGAAAAACTTCAACTGTTTAAGCTATTTTACTAGAATTCATCACTTTTTAGTAGTTTTGTGGGGGTTTTTTCTGCTAATTTTGAAATTCTTACAACTATTTCACCATCTGTTCAGGAATGTGGCCTTTCTGGTTAGTAGTGGAACCACAATACTGTCGTCCCAGAGACTTGCAACTCTGTAGTTTGGGGGGRAAACAAAATCAGCAGTTTGGCAATGAAATCTTTAGTCTGCCGTGACTAATATCAGATTTTATGGCCTCTTACTTTTGTTGACAGCTTTTGTGCGTGTGTGTGTGTGTGTGTGTGTGTGGGTGTGTGTGTGTGTGTGTGTGTGTGCGTGCGTGCGTGCG
>NW_013952595.1:846403-848305 GCF_001266775.1 Austrofundulus limnaeus
GTGTGTGTGTGTGTGTGTGTGTGTGTGTGTGTGTGTGTGTGTGTGTTGGGTTCGCTGGGGTTTTTTTGTTGTTTTTTTGCTGAAGTACATTCAGATACAGCCAGTGGAAACTTACATGGTTATTACGCACTGAAACATTCAGATGTTATGGGTGGATGGGTGGCAGTTTTTACAATTGCATTTGAAAAGTTAGCCTTCAGTCAAGAAAGCATGCCTGCAGCAGTATGGTTTTACTGGGCTAAATGTGTGCATGGCCTGGGGGGGGGGGGGGGGGGGGGGGGGGGGGGGGTTTGAGTACATTACTTTGGTATTGACAGTCTTTCTAAGCCGTATTTCGGTTATCCTCAGCAGACAAATCAGAAAAGTCAATACACTGTATTTGTTCTCTGTACGTTTTCCACCTCAGTAACATGACTGGAGGCGAGAGCTACTGCACTATTAACGCTTTTTGTAGCTGACAGTTTGCTGTGAAGATTTAATCCAACCATTATTGAACCCAACAAACAGGTATCATTTGCTCAGCAACAAAGGTACCAACAGCAAAAGTGTGTTTAAGGTGAGAGCGATGAAAGTGATGTGTTTTRTCTATGACTTTTACTTACGTATGTTCCCCTTTGTCCCAAATTTTAGCGGTAGTGATAAGAGAAAAAAATACATGTTTTTTTGTGGTAAAACTACTTTAGTAAACGTGAGATTACGTAAGTCTCTACTTGACGATCAAGATGACAGCCAATCAGCACTCAGTGCACCTCATAGAAGACCAATAATTGCTGGTGTTGTTGTTACAATGCTCCAATAGAATGTAAACGCCATTTTACTCTACTGCACTACATCCTGCAGGTCATTCTGTTCGGTTTCATAAATCATAGATATAATGGGTTTGGTCTCACAGTGTGTGGTGTAAAGCCACATGGTAAATGACAACACACTACACACAAACAGATTTCACTCAACAACATCCAGATGTCAGACGGGCAATCTTGCGACACTTCTCGAGATCAAATGTGAGTTCACAGTAAATTAACATGGCCGACGAGGAAGAAGCAATGGTGATACTTTGTAGACTATTTTAAACAGAGAAAAACCAAAAAGATGACCAGTACTCCATTGCAGTTGTTTTGTCTTCCCTTTGAGTTTCTGTCTCCTCATGATTGACGTCAATTTCAACAGGCTCATTTGTCCTCAGGGGACACCACACATGGCAGGAATATCTCATGGTAATCTTGATAGCCGGTCACAATAATCGGGGCATCCTTAAGATTGTCAGAATGGCAAAATTGGGTCAAAAGTCAGCAGAATTATCTTGTTGTGTGAACTTGTCATGGAAAATATTTATTTACCCAAGACAGAAGCATGTGGTCCAAGAGTAAAGGCACTCCGTGGAATGATCAGCTGAGTTTTATTGCAACAACAGGAACACAGAGAACAACATAGAGCCATTGAGCTGTCCCCCTGCTCTCTGCTTCCGCTTTCCTGAGGCAGTTGAGGCCTCATACATACTGTTTAACAAACACTATTGTGTCATCTTAATAAAGCAAGATTTCATTCTAAGAAAATGCTAGGTCAAGGAAAACACAAAGATAAATGCAAGTGATACCTATCTAAGAGTGGTTGTTGTTAGCAAATCTTGTTCTGACTTTAATCATTCTATCTACTGATAAACAGCATGTCATGAAAACCTAGGTCATTAAAGTATTTCATGAATTACTGGCTTAAACTTAAAAGTATTATTTCTATAATATCTCCCCCATCTGATCATTAAATGATCAATAAAACAAAAAAAACAACAACAACCCTTTAATGTATTAAAAGATTATTAAAACTGTCAACACAAAGCTATATGGACTTTTCTACAGTGGCGCCTGCAGGGCTGTATGCACTGTGCGTGCCTTGAGATTTTCC
>NW_013952595.1:849816-853382 GCF_001266775.1 Austrofundulus limnaeus
AAAAAAAAAAACCCACCTCAAGCGAGTGTATGAACTTTTATGCGAATTAGAGGAATTTTTTTGAATCCTGCCATTTCCATTCACCTTTTCTGATGCGATACTTCAAAATGCGCATTAAAAAATGCTGATGGAAACACGGCTACTGTTTCTCCAAAGTGAGAATGAAGCCACTTGTGCAGGTTTTTCAAAGGTTTTTCTATTTGTAAAAATGTCGACCTGTCGGCTGTGTGGGGAAACAAGAACAACAAACAAAACTACATTAACTGTTGATGTGGAGGACAGTGGCGCCTGCAGCTGTACGGCTGTATGCACTGTGCGTGCCTTGAGATTTTCCTTTGTGTTAGAAAAAAATGTTTTTATAAGCATCTGACATTTTAATGATTTTTCACTTTATTATTACAAAAATGGTGGACAAAATAAAATACGAACGTGTCTTTTGTCAGAACTTCCGGTACATTCATCTGTGTGCGTCTGGGGGTGGGCGCATGCGTCCGAAACTAAAGTGGTTAGTTTATTTTGTTTATTTGGCAGCTGCCTTGGTGCTTTGACTGTGCGCAGTGAAGCTAACTAAACATGAGTGAGTGGACTTTTAAACAGTTAAATCTTGTTGAAACGTTAACAAAGGAGTAGAAATAAAGTGTCATCGCTTTGCCCTGTGGATGTAACTGACAGCACCTGAGCCAGGAAATCTTCTCCCGCGGATGAAGCTAGCTTCTCTTTGCCTTCACCTCCGCAGCTGCCTCTCCCCCAGGAGCCCAGCTCAGCCACCCTCCAATAAAATCCTGCAGACACCCCTGCTTTTCTAAAGTCACAACCCCAGTAATTCAATTTTTATTTCACCCACAGCAATTACTAACACCAAAACATAATTATCACACAAAGGTATTTGGATCATCTTGAACACAAACATACTCTCAAAATCAAAAACTCCTCTCACATCAGTTTACATTATGAGAGCAGGTTTGATTTAAGAGAAGCCATTGTTTTGTCATGCATGAAAATTGATGAAAGTCTGTACATATCAATGGTTCCGTTGGCAAAGTATTCCAATGTTGTATGGCAACACTTGAAAAAGCTGATTTACCAAAACAGGTTTCACATTTAGGAACTCTACACTCACCACGAATAGTTGAACGGGTGACTCCAGATGTTTTTCCAGAGCTAAGGGATACACATTTTTAAGGGAGGTGCAGCTGAACCATGGATAATCTTGAATAGCAGACATATATTTGCGTATTTGATTAAGTTCTCTAAACTAAGAATGTTATGCTTGGCAAGAATATGTCAATGATGAAACAACAGTGTTTTCTTATCATGGATCTTGAGAGCCCATTTATATCACATACTCAAGTGGCCGTGAAGCAGTTTTACAACCCTGAGGGGCGTCTAACAACAGACAATACAAGAAATGTGGAATTATCAGTGTATTTAAATACATATTTGATGCCTCAATAGTCAGTGAGTTTCTTATGTATCTAACATTTACTAAATTAAATTTTACAGTATTTATTAACTTTTTTATTTCAATTCATTTCAGTTTATTTATGTAGTGCCAAGTCACAACATGTTGTCGCAGGGCGCTGTACATGAAAAAAAGAACAATGTTTTATGTTTATGTTTATATTTATGTTTTTTAAAGTCCAAATTTGACTCCAATAAAACACCTAAATATTTGAATTCACTAAAATGTTTTAGTTTCTGACCTTCTATCAAAATATCAGGACAAGTCTGGAGCTTATATTGATTTGTGAAAAAAATCAAAACTGTCCTTTTTTAAGTAAAACAAGATTTTTTTTAGCCAACCAAGATGATGAGGGTTATGTGGATCTGGGTATGGTGTGAGTTAGATCCTAATCTTGTCAAGTTCTTCCATGTTTTTAGTGTTATGGAATAATTATGTATATCTGTTCTACCTTAATGCTGTCCAGTACTCATGTCTTATGATAACTAGTTTCGGCTGTTTTAATCTATCGACCCAGACTTCAAGACTCCAGCAATGCATGACCTCTTTTATTCTGATAAGGTGTTTCAGGGCTGACAGCCCTGTTATTGCTTAGGTGGTTAATGTTGTCGAACTGTGATTGGTTGTAAGCATGTCACAGGATGTTACATTATCAGCTGCTCTGCGCTGACGAGCCAGCCACAACTTGACAGACTTYGCTGACTGACTTCTGCTCTGTTGTTGCTCAGATTAAATCATTTGACGACCATACACGCAGACYTTCTGTGCATTTATTCCAACGTGTTTCTGCATTCTTGGTAAATCGTGCCACCACAGTTAGTAAAATCCAGGAGGGGGCATTCCACTTGCTGTCCTGTTGGAGTCTCAGAGGATGAAGGTTTGGGGTCCTCTGGTCGAGAGAAAGTGGGGTCTTGTCGTTCTACTGTTGCAGTTTGGTGAAACTCCTTTTCCAGATCCTCTGTTTGTGAGGCTGAATCCAGTTGTCCTTCCAGTTCTGCAGCTTGAAGTAACTCCTCTCGCTGTGGTTTTGGTTCTACAGCAGTCTCCTTATCATCCATTTGTTTGTTGTGTTCCATTGATGTCTCAGTTTGCTCCTGTTGTCCTTCAAACATCAGTTGTTGCAATTTCTCCTGTTGTTTGTTTCCAGCCCGAACTTGGTTCAGATAATACTTCATGTTGGAAGCCAGAAGTTGAGCTCCAGTTTGATTCAGATTCAGTCCATCAGACTTGAACAGATGTTTTTGTTCCCAAAAGAGATCAACGTTATCCACAAATTTCACAGACTGGTCAGCACAGAACTTTTCCAAAAAGCCATTGTCGATCGCAATTGACAGGTAGCTCAACAGCTGGTTCCCAGTAGCTCATGGAGCGCAACCTTCCTCTAAAGGGCTCGACACATGGGGAGCGACAAACTACAGCGATTAACGGCTGTCATCGCAGCCAGGGTGAAACCCGACACACGGGGCGCGATAGCGATYGCAGCGTTGCGAATCAYGCTTTCAGGTCGCTTGTCTTCACAAAATTTGATTGGTTCTTGACTCTGAAGGTGGTTGTGCATTACGGGCATGTAAGCTAAACAAATCTTGCGATGCTAATGATATTGAAAAACAAACACACATCAAGATACAGTTTTATGAGGAAAAACTTCCATAAACTTCACCCTGGTGCCAATGAATTCCCACAAAGCTTTTTAGTRATCACTTGGTGAAAGTGTTAGCTAACTGCAGTGTGTAGCATGCTCTCCTCTCATTGGTCAGTCAATGAAACCCTCGCTGATTGGTTGTACGCTAAGCGACAGCGACAAAAGTTGAACATTTTTCAACTTTCATATGTCGCGTCGCAAGCTCGCGTGTGCACGTCTTCGTGTATGAGTGCGAAATTTCACATGCACTATTTTCGTTGGTCACTTAGCTGGAGGAGGGCAAGTGATTGTCGCCTCACCGCACAGGCTCCACAGGAAATGAATGGAGAGTGAGCGACATCGCCTCCCGTGTGTCGAGCCCTTGAAAGTTGAAAAATGATCAACTTTTGTCGCTGTCGCTTAGCGTACAACCAATCAGCGAGGGTTTCATTGACTGACCAATGAGAGGAGAGCATGCTACAC
>NW_013952595.1:853788-856592 GCF_001266775.1 Austrofundulus limnaeus
TTTAAAGAAGTGAGGAGTAGGGAGATGAAAAATTATGTTTTTTGATACTGAGACTGGACGAGTAGATCTCGGCAAACTGCCGACTTCAAAAGTAGCTCTTGGTTCAGAAAAGGTTGGGCACCCCTGCTTTAGAGGAACATTGAAATAACTTTGTCTTTGAGTGTGCCTTAAGATAAACTTGCTTCCAGTGTTCATTGTGGCAAACGGCAGGATTGTGTCTTAAACAGACACCAAGTGAGCCCAACTGTCCAGGACTTTTGTTTTCATAGACCTGGTTTGATTTGAACCTAGTTTACTAAAACTCTGGCACAAGTTGATGTGGATATCCGATTTGAAGATCATATTGTGTGATTTTTACCTCCGCCAAGGGTCGAGGTAATGTTTTCGGTCACGTATGTCTGTCTGTCTATTTGTCATTCTGTCTGTCTGTCTGTGGACAAAATTACTCAAAAACTTGAGGAYGGGTTGTCATGAAATTTTTACCACAGTTTGTGGACAAATAACGTCGGATGATGAAATCCCATTCATTCTGCCTGCTTAAATGTTTGCTACGTCAGAATAGGGTTGGGTACGGAAACGGTTCCGGTATGGCACCGGGGTGAACATCAACGGTAGTACWCAGATCGAAACWCAACTCTAACTTCGGTGCCTTATTTCGGTGCCTCAAAGAAAGCTGTTCATTTGCGCCCTCTGGTGTTCACTGTTAACAGTGACAGCCTCGGCACACACTCTCCACGGACGCTCTTGTACATGGTTCTGCTCGGTCTCGGTCCAAGTGCGCTCTCTCCAAGCGCTCTCCACAGCCACGCTATCTCAGAACCTCCTCTCCAGTCATTCAGGTAGAGGCGAGTACAGCACGGTGTCAAGAGATGGTGAGATCAATCCAWGTCTTTGCTATAATCATCTTTAAATGAGTTTTTACATTGCTGTAATGTTGAAACAAAGTGAAAWTAACTGTGTCCCATAAAAGAAGAACTAAGGTTTAAAAGACAAAAAGTAAAGGAAAAGCTTTTTTTGCATTATGCATTCATGTTAAAAACAATGATTTTCTTAGAATATGTTCTGATTAACTATTGCAAAAACAATTAGAGAAAAGTAGATTATAGGAGAATGCTTTGCTTTTGGTTTTACTTAGTTTAAACAATGTAACAACTTTGTATATTCTATAACAGTAGTTGAATGTAACCCTGATTTAAAGTACAATAATCTTGTGATAATGGTTATTAGGGAAATGTTTTTAGAAGGCTGCTAATGTGATAAAAGTTGATTTTTTTTTTATAGAAGTTGATTTTGAGCTTAGAGTGTCAGCTCTGAGTGTGAGGAAACAGGAAATCTGCATGTAGAAAATGAACTGCTACAACTCCAGACATCAAGTGACTTTTGAACCTGTCAGTGATGGAGGCAACCATTGAAAGAGGAAGTCAAGAGTTGTCATGGAAACATCTGATTCACTCCATCGGGCGACATGCATTCTAAACCAATAAGAGCTTCTTAAAGCAGTATGATACCAAAAAAAAGTCGTTCATCCTCCTGATCGAGTGTATAAAAGGGTGAACAAGAAAGAGGAAGAAGAGATTTTTTGGAGGACATTCCCTGAAGACATCTGAAGAGGACACACGGCTCTCCCCTGGCTTCAAGCCGGGGGGGACAAGACTAAAGAACTGAAGACTTCTGGAAGACTTGCAAGCTGAAGATATGAGCATCAAATTCAAAACCTTTCTCATGGATCACAAAATTTCATCAAGTAATCGGACAAGTGGACATCATGAAGACCTTGTGAATTAAACCTGGAACCACAAGACAAAGGACAGTTCAGCTCGTAAGTTATGGAAGATCATACATCCTCAACCCTCATCCAAATATTCTGGCTAAATTAATGCAGCTTGATTAGGGACAGATTTTTCTCATCAAATGATGTGACTTCTCTAAATGTAACCTAATTTGCTTCAGTTACTGAATACTATGCACTGCTTTGCCATTATTCGTTAAAAGAGCAATTAAAAGCCTCTAAAAGTTGTGGACATTCAATTTCATTGTATTTTCTWGTGATATGACCCTTACATGATGTTAAAAAACAACTGTGCTGGTTCTAGAAGTCAAAGGGTTCTTATCAGTTGTCTATAGCCCAATAGCATTAAAAACAACATCCTTGGGGTCTACCTCCAGACCACTAAAAGCAATCCAGACAGAAACAAGTGAAAATGTCTAAAGAGGGGAAGATCGCAGCTAATGAGAGTGTTTGAGAGGTGATTCACCACAGGCTGCTCGACGGATCAACTTCCTGAATGAAAATGGACGTGGCTCTCAGAAGAAATGTGACCGGATCTGAATGAACTCTCCTCACAACCAGCTTAAACAATTCTTTCATCACTGTTTAGGTAAGACCTAAAGAATTTGGACCCTTGAAATGGAGAGCTGGCATCAAGTCACTTCTGATGCAAAGAGGAAGTGGCTTGCAATATTAACAATGGTTATGATTTTGATGTCAGCAGAATTCTGCCCATGGATTAACTCTTGGATTGAATGACAGCAAATTTCCTCCTGGAGAGAGCTGCGTTTGTTTAGGAATACGAATGCGCGGCGCGATACGACGACATAGTGAAAGCAGTGATAAAACTGCCTTTTTGGTGATCTTGAGAAAGGCAGAACTTGTAAACACTTCCTGGAGAGAGATGAAAGAGACGAAGGTAAGCAGATCATGGGAGGTTTCCAACAAACTGGCTGCCCACGGTTACACCAAGCACTTAGCTATAAACAGCACTGTGATAATAAATAAATAAACAAATAAATACATACATACATAC
>NW_013952595.1:857561-859005 GCF_001266775.1 Austrofundulus limnaeus
ACTCAAGACAGCCATAACATTATGTTTCTTTACAAGTGTATGTAAACTTTTGACCACAACTGTATATATTAAATATTATAGTCGAGATGTCGAAAGAAAAACAGTCCAAATTGTGGTTGCACTTTACAAAATATGATTCAGAAACTTCTACCTACAACAAATGCTTTAAGAATATTTTGGTGTAAAGGCAAATTATTAATGGTTTTAAGTTAATATGTTGGTCAATTTCAAGTTTGACTTTGCCTCAGAAATAGTCATAAACCTCTGTGTGAGTGTGTGTTTTATTTATTTATTTATAAAGTACAGATTTAAACACCGTTTAGGAATGGTACCATTTTGAAAGTCTCGATTTAGCACCGGTCTCGATTTAAACCCTTTCAATACCCAACCCTATGTCAGAACTTATTCGGCAAATGTGTTTCTATCTCTCCTTTTGCACATTAACTCTATTGCAGGATGGGGGAAAATGGCCTTGGCGGAGGTTTGCACTCTCAGAGTGCTTTTAGTTAATTTGTGTGATTTTTTATTTGAAGATTTGTCCACACTACAGGTGTGGCGATTAGTCTGTCAGTAATGGCATCTCCTTCCTGTGTGTTGTGCCTGCTGTGTGTGGTTTGGGTGTGGGTTCATCATTGTGTATTGCATGGGTGTTTCTTTATTTGTCTGTTGTGTGAGATGTTCATTTATTTGTTAGAAATTGCCTCCCCATTGGTAAGCTTCAGCTGCACCTTTGATTTCCATACCAAAGTATTTTTTAAGAACCATTTTARCTATGTTTTTAATTTTTATATTTTTATCTTTGGAACTGCATATTCTGCATCGTTTGTAAAAGGAACCTTAGTATTAGTATATTTAATTCTTTGGGTAGAAGTCCTAAGGTAGCGTTGCTGCTTTTGTAACTTTAAATGAAGAAACACTTAACTCTCCATWTACATATTACTGTCACTCAGCTAACACATCTTGTAAAGCCTCTGTCAAACTGAGCTGTGATTGTTGGTGACTACTAAATTCATGCAAAAGGCTCTGTAGTTGTATGGTCACAAACAGAAATAGTTAAGACTTCAATAGAAAATATTCTAATTTTCTCACAATTTTAAATCATCCAATTACTTTCCAGTGGTCACAGCCCAGAACCTGGTCTGCAAGCCTTCTACTACTGTAACTGCAGACTCTTCTGTTCATTTGTCACCTGCTACTAGAAAATGTAATTTCCAGTTCCTGTATGTGTCARCAAAATATCTCATGAACCTTTTGCAGCCTTTTATGAAACTCTCAGTAAGTAATCTTTAAATGTACATCTACAACTGATTAGAGTCAACCTGATTCGAAGTGGTGACCACAGCTAATCAAACTTAACAATCACAAAAAAATGGCACTAAGTTGTCAAGTTTATGACCTAAATTTTGGCGTGGTAGTAGCTGAGGGTCATTGATAACTTCTTCTC
>NW_013952595.1:859457-863109 GCF_001266775.1 Austrofundulus limnaeus
TTTCACCTCTGACCTCCATAATTACATCTGCTGTCTGTCAAGATTTTGTTTCTCTCTTGGCACCTCTGGTCAAACACACACAGATGCACTGGCAGAGACACACACGTGTTTGCATTTCTATTCTTATTAGGACAGTTCGAGGACTTCCATTCATCTCCAGTCGTTTCTATAGCCTAGCCCTGACCCCTAACCCTAAACTTAACCTAAACTCAGATCACACCTTAGTCCTAAACCAAACCTGGCAATTCCAAGAACAGATTTTTCAAACATCCATCATTTGACTTACTGAGTTGTCCAGTTTCTGTTGTGTTGATCAGTATTGACAGCTCGTCCTCTTGTGTTTCACTTACATTTTCTTGCAGTTACTCCAACAAGTTCAGAAGCGCAAAGCTGAGTGATTTATCATGAAGGGTTAGGCAAAAGTGCTGGGAATCCTTGACGTGAAATGAGCTCGGAAATWTCTTTTTTTTTCCTGAAGGTGAACATAAATCCTCTAACTCTACCCAAAAACCTAACAATGACCCTGACCCTGACTCTAACCCAGCTCTCTGCCCCCTCAACAAGCCTTTGATTATCAACATCAAACATTTAAATGTTTCTGCTTTCAATCATCTCAACCGTTTCCCCAACATCACTTSCAACTCCTAATTTACGTTTTGGAATATGTTCAGAATACTGTAGACAGGTCCAGAGTGTCTCCTATGCAYGCCTAATCCCCTCATTAATCCATACACACGTCTGCACTGGTTCTGGCTGCACATTCACGTTTCATGTCTTACAGTACCTTTGCTGGACTCGTAACCCCACAACCTAGACATTTAGTCTCCACACATAACCCACAAACACGCCTAAGTTCAGAAGCGAAAGCAAAGGCGTTTCTTCGATGGCATCATGTTAGGCTTGACCCCCCTCTAACCTTCCCTTACCTGCCCCTGCTGGTGCACATGTGTTTGCATTTACAGCACTGCACTGGAAACAATAAAACTTCACTTTTGTTTGGTTTGGCAATGGTGCAGGAAATGACAGGCAGAAACAAAAGTATTCCTGCTGTATCCCAGCGCCAGACTGAGCTAATTATTTATTACCTAAAACAAATTTTCTCATTTTAAGTAGAAATATACAGTAAGTTTTTGTCATGTACTTTCTGAAGTAATTTACTTTCTGTTTACATTTTGGCAAAGGAAGATCCTCAGAAAAAATACTTAAGTACTGTAAATGTACTTTGTTACTATACCTCTGCATTTAGGTGTCATAAGAAATCTATACCAAAAAAAGCCCTAAAAACATGACCCGGGACTTTGCATTAGACCCCATTTTGATGTATTTCTTTATAAGGTTATAARCTCATGTTCTCATGCAATACACAAATCGTTTCTCCATTTATCCACTTTCATATTAAGCTGTAGCCCTGATATCAGTTAAAAACATTTCACATTCATATAGACTTCACCTAASCCCCCACCTTAGACCTCACTGGAAATAGAAAAGGTACTTGATCRTGGCTGAAATAAGCCTTTGGTCAGGAAATAAACTTACGCTTCCTGGGTCAAACAAAATCTTCTATCCATCCAATTTTTAACCCACTTCTCCAGGAAACTTTTGTCTATGTCCATCCTGACCTTAAGGATAAAAAGGTGTTTCGAAACTAGAAATGGTATACAATCCTATTCATGCCTAAAACACCTCTAAGGTGAGACAATCCTGATCAAATACCAAACTACTTCAGCTGACTTCTTTCAATGCTGAGGACCAGTGGCTCTACTCTAAGCTCCTCTGAAATGATAAAACTCCTCTCTGCAGATAAAGCTCCTTTCAGATGCATGTGACTAGGATCTTGTTTTCATTTGAGGCATTTTGGATACCTAAAGACCATAGGTGAGAGTTGGACCGAAGATGGACCAGTAAAYCAAGAGCTTTGCTTTTCAGCTTAGCTCCATAATTTGAAACAATGCTCTCAATCACAGCAGACAAAGCCCTGATCTGTTGGTCCATTTTTTTCCACCATCCTGCCCGGCAGATACTCAAACTCCTCTTCAAGGCAAAAACCAACCCCAATTCTGAAGGAAGCTTTTCACCAAAAAGTTATTTAAACACTTTGATTAAACAACTTGTGGGGGAAAAGTTGTTTGTTTTTTGGGCAACCACTCGTGGGGAGAAAGCTCAAGATCAGGTGCAATGTCAGCTGGGTGGCAGACAAAGGTCAGAGACTTAGACCTTCCTGTTTCACAATGTTAGAAACTGTCTTTTTGCACACCATTATTAAGCTTCATACAGCTTTATGAAGTTTGTCCATAAGCTGTGGTAAAAGGCCAATTAGTAAAAGTTATCAGTCTAAGGAATCCAGTAGATTATAACCATGTTAATGGTACAAATAACTACAAATACACACATGGAGTTTAGAGCGAGTAAAGATAGCTGCAGAGGGAGGAATTTATGTGTCCATGCTCTCAAGAAAAACAGAAAATCAATTGTTTCAAAATAGTTCTGGAAACTTTCTGGAAACAGATGAAACAACAATGGATAAATGATGCTGATAAAGAAATGAAGGAAAATATTTTTCAACTGCCTTAAATTCGATTTCCAATCATTACTTTAGTCTTTACTTCTCCAGTCCGTAATCTTGTCCTCTGCCTTTTTCTGTTCCCAGAGGGTCGACATTCCTCCTCTTCCACATCCCTGATTCAGAACAAGAGGGGCTGTAACCCCAGACACACACACCACAACACACACTCACATTTACAAAGTAACCCCAGTGCAGCATTTTGGGATCAGTTACGAAATTAGCATCTCAGACCGGAGCGTCAGAAACAGACTCATGATGACAAAAACAGATTTTTTTAAATTTGTTTTTTACTTCAATGCCGCAACATGAAGAAAACGTGGTTCTTTGGGACACAAACTAGTTTTTAATTAATCAAACCGAAACATTTCCTATTTAACTCAGCATAGATCCCACCCTATAGAAAATGTCTTCATTTTTACCTCATCTGCAACATAAAACAAATTTTATAAAAATGTGGTTTTCTAAAGGTAGAACTTGCTTTTTTAAGAATAAGAATTGGTTTGAAGTCAAAAGTTAGATTTTGTACGTTAGTAAGAGTGAACTTTACTTACCRCCTTTGCTATAATTTAGTTCAAGAGTACTTTTTCTAAGATACAGGGGGTGTAAAACCAAAGTAAAGCTGCCAAAACCTTCAGCTCTGACAGGTGAAGGAGGGTGAAAATATATAGAGTTTGTAACAATTCTCAGCATTCTCTGCATTTGAGTTCTCTGCCTCCCCATCTCGTCCAGTAACAGAAGTCACAGAGACTGAATCAAACCACCTGGATGAGCCTTAAACATCTACAGCAGTAAAATTCAACACAATGACTCGGCAGTAATCCATTCTCTGACCAAAATAAGGAGGACAGAATGGTCTAACTTGGACATAATTTGGTCCACATGTGGATCAAGTGCTGCTTGTTGACATCAGACACCAGAGAGCATAAGTGGTGGCATGAAGCRTGGWGTGGTGTTRTCAGACAGTTGCTGGCTCATGATGGAGCTAAATTGTGGTTGTAAAGTTTGTTCAAAAACAATTTTTTGACACACAAAAAAAGTTGAAATGTTCAAAACTATTTGACAGAGTCTAGAGTATTTTTAGTTTCTGAT
>NW_013952595.1:864379-865949 GCF_001266775.1 Austrofundulus limnaeus
GTTTCAACTTTTTTTTCAATTTCAATTTTTTTTCTTTCAGTTTCAACAAGTTTTTTTAAACAAACTTTATGGTCCCAATTTATTTCCATACACATCCAGCAGCCAGTCCAAACAGTAAGTGAAGTCACCATTGTTGGCACATTAGACAGCATTTTCAGAACTTGACAAAGTTTAGTGGGGGTCACATTGTGGATCTGCATGAGTTTGAGTGGTGGTCTTGGGCAGCTGCTCACTATGTGGGGTCTGCAGATGTCACGTTGGAACTAATTGATAYGTTCATTTTGATACATCCATAGAGCCAGTTACAACAGCTGTGCTTCCTCCTAATGTATTTAAACTGTAGCACATGTGCAGTATTTTACAGCTTCTGTGTTTTATTTGCTWAACGTAAAATATTCAAACTTATTTTTAAAAGCTTGAACTCATGACTAAGTCTCTTTAAATAGAAAGACACCAAAAGAGAATGTGCTGTATACGATGTTGGCAAAATAAATACCCAGGTTTTGACATGTTCACGGCTCATCCATCTTTTCTTGTGTTATCCCCTCCTTTCTCTTCAGACGTCCTCCTCCTCCTCTCAGCTCAGACATGTTGGCAGCCTTTTTATTTCTTCCCAAGCTGCACAGACGCACACAACATGAATTATTTCCGTGTCCTGTCTTGTATGTAGGTTCAGGGGGAAACGGATTGAGGACAGCTGAGTCGCTTCCCTCCTCATCGTCCAAACTTGTCCCTCACATTTTGTAGCTGAAGGAATTAAACATGTTTGCTGTTGTATTACAGCACAACCTACATCCTGTGTAGCAAAGCAGTTCTTTTTTTACTCTTTGTCTCTCTATAACATGTTTAATGTACTCAGTATATAACAGTCTAACAGTGGCAGATGCTTATTTTAACTGAACCTTTTTTCATTATGAAACGTCTACAAATCAGTAAAAAATGTTGCAACTATACTGTTACAATAAATGAAGCAACACAAGCAACACTAATGTCTGGGTGCTAAGGACCAGAGATGCTGGGTTTTAAAACTAAAAACTAAACTGATTTAAAGAAAACAATTTTAATTCAAACCAAAGTGGCAAGCTTATGAAACTAGAGTGGATTGCTATTGTCTTAAAAACAGCTCTAATTTCAAAGATTTCATACTGTGACTGTCATTTAGTTATTTTACTGGTATTKAAAAGCAGAAACAGTGGCAGCAGTAACTTCCTGTTCAACATCTGCTGCAATATGAACTTCTTCCAGGAGAAATCCCTGCCAAAATAACATGTAATGTAAGACTGACAAATTGACAAATCTATAAAATAACATTTACATGAACAGTTTGAGTTTTAAGATGGCAGCAATCTGCTTTGGCCTTTACCAAGTGATTATGGTAAATGTTTGGTTTCTATTAGGAGAAAGTGGTAACTGGTAAGTATGGGGTAACAAATTGTCAGGAATACACATTTTTTAAAATAAGCATACTAAACAGATGTTAGAACAAAGTTGAGGTGGTTATTTTCATCATTCAAAATACTTGGCAGTGAGAGCTTGGGTCAACTTCCTTATTTTGAGAGTTTAATCATTG
>NW_013952595.1:866962-869497 GCF_001266775.1 Austrofundulus limnaeus
CATTACAGTAACTCATAAAAAATGTAGGGACCAAATTCTTTTTATCCCATTAGATTAAACATTCTCATTTTATTGTAATTCCATCATTTTACAACTTTCCAAATAYTTTGGAACTTGAGGGGGTGTACGTTCTTTTTGACATGACTACAGTCCCCTGGAGAGAACCATGTATGTATTATTTTTGTCAGACAGCAGCCCGCTCAGTGGCTGTTTTACAGGGGAAAATGACAAACTACTACTTCCCAGGAGAGAAATATCGCGGTTTAAAAATAAATCATGGGACCACTCTCCCCACTGTCATCTTGGATCCACAATAAAACAAAACTGACACAAAGTAGCGCCTCACATTTATTAAACTTAACCTGAAACATYGAAGGGCTTTAAAAGTATTTACTTACAGTCACCCTGGATCACCCCTGTGAATTATAAGCAAATCAAAGTTACATATTGRAAAATAAATAATAGGACTGGAAATAGCTCCTGAATTCTTTCCCATGAGGATGGCTGGCATGGATTTATTTTTTTCCTTCTGATTGTGGAGTTTGTCCRATGATTTATTTATGCTGGAGCACATTAAATAAATGATAAGCTCAAGAGAGAGACAGCTACTTGTTCACTTCCAGGTTTTTCCGTAAGCTTTGATATTTGACAGCCAAAAATGTTTCAACCATCCCGTTCAACCCTGTCAAGCGGCTGTCAGTGGATATGTCAGTATTTGAAACAGATCTAAACAAAATARAGTGGCATGGTTTGCTTGTCTTGGCAGATACATGTAATTGAAAAACCTTCACGATGTCATGCATTTCTGCTTCATTATTGTGTTGATGGTGTGCTAAGAGACACAATAACGTGTGCACAATGTTGTTATGCATGATGTCATTCTGGTATAAGATCAACATTTCATGTTTGTCATTCATACCAATATAAAAGAAAAGTAATGTGCAAGTTTCTGTTGTAGGTTTGATTTAGATTTTATTCGAAGACAAAGAAAACAGAAATTAAATGGTCTAACTGAAATATGCTGGAGCATGATTAATTGTCAAACCAAGATGTTGACAGAAGAATGACATTCAGATGTTAAAGATGGACATGTGAGAAGGCCATGCTGGGAAACACTTCAAGTACGCTACATGAAAGACCTCATCTTAATGGGAAACAGCAATATGGTGATTCATTCTTTGTTTTTGTTTTTTTTTGTTTTTTCATTTCAGTCTTGTGTCTACACAGAATTATCTGTTTATGAACAGTATTTTTTCTACATTAGGTTCCAGATTGACATAAACTCAGAAATKCAGGATGTTGAGTGGAACTGAGTGACCAAAACACAGAAAAAGGATGAAAAAAAAAAGTGATTTTATTTACAGGTGTGGGATGAGTGAACTCTGCCAGATCTGTAAAGAAGGGGAAGAATCCAGGTGTCTTCTTTAAACACAATTTCCTTCAGTAGTTTAATGAGAAATGCTTTTTCTTTTCTTACAGGTTTCTGTGGATGAGTCGGTCCTGGTAAGGAGGAATGATCCCACAGAGCAATAGAAGTCTTCAGACAGAATGGCCAGGTTCTTGATTTTCTTTAGGTTCCTTAACAACCATGGGTAGGCAAAAACTCCAGAYGACGTCGAGGAAAAATCTTTAACAACAAAATACCAAGGGGTAAAGCAGATAATAAACTTCTTTACACTTTCTCAAAGCTATAGKTGGCTTAGCACTATCAAAAACAGTGTGATGCATCAGCAAGGACCAACTCGTCTGGAGACACTCTTCAGGATCATCACTGGTGGTGTAATTAGGAGCAGGAACCAAACAGAAAATCAAAGCAGAAAACAACCAATCATCACACAAAAGTAAAACGCTTCTTTCTACAAACTAAATGCAACCTTTCAAAAACAATGATGTCACACTTCTTACTTAACCTACAACCCAAGAATTGGTTRGCTTGTATTTGTGTTGCAGATGCTCAGCTCCAAAACAAAAATCTTTGTATGTTTTTTTAATGAACAGACAAGTCTTCTGAACAAAAACATTGCCTCAAATCTAACAAACACCTTTTTTACACTAAATAATAATCAGTCTTCAAGGGTTTTATTGCATTAAATAATCAACAGTCAAAGGGTTTTATCACTGTTGTAGGRGTCACCTCGAGTGAAATAATCAAGGAAACTGTCTTGGACTCTCAGYCCTCTGATGGGCCTTCGAAGGGACAAAACTCTGTTCCACTTAGAACTGAATCTAGGCCACCCCAGGTCGCCTTAACCATTCAAAGAGACATTCTCTTTCCTCCTAAATCAGATAAAAACCGAAGAATCTTCTCTTATTTGATTTATTGTTCTCTTAACTGAAGGTATTACACATTTTGATAATCAGAGAATGTTTGTCAAAGTTACAGCAGAAGAGAGGACAGATCTCTTTCCTCCCTCAGTATGATTTCAGCTATGTATGGATTTCTTTGGAAAAAATCTTATTTAAGTAAAATATGGTTTAAGTTAATGAAATATCAATGTTTTACTTGTCTGAATCATATTTGCAAATGTTTTGAAC
>NW_013952595.1:870722-872051 GCF_001266775.1 Austrofundulus limnaeus
CCCTTACACTGTAATGAACTGTCAACAATATTTAAAAAAATGATGCCAAAAATAATTAACGATATACATTGTTTTTTTAAAAATGTGAAATATGAGAATAGTTTTTAAAACAATCAAAGCTTGTGTTTAAATAACTTAACCCATAGCTTCTGAACATTATGAGGGAAACTCTACTTTTTTCTCCCACTGGATACTGACCCCTTAATTTACACTAGATGTGGTTCCGCTCTGCTGCAGTCCCACCTCCGGAGTCACTCTACAAAGATCAGGTTGCACAAACAGCAGCAAAGAGGAGCAGGACCACATCTAGTGTAAATTAGGGATCRGCCTGAAAAAATTCATCTTGTCCACAGACAGATATATAGGACACTAATGACCAAACCATCCTTATTGACAAACTGAATAAATATGACATTAGTGGTGTAAGAAATTCGTCCACCGAATTCTACACCTTCTCAAATTAGTGAGGAAAACACAAGTTTTTTTCATGAAAGATAATACCTCTCCAGAAAGAAAATGAGAAAAGACACACAATAAATTGTAGTTCCAGTCAGTTCAAATTGCTAAATAAAGGATTTATTTACAAAACAAATGAACTAACGTTATATACAAATTAAGGTTAATAATTAGAACTTTCTGAGTTAAACATTAACATTAATTGCTTTGCGTCCAAAACAACTTCTGAAACTGAAACACTCAAGATGAACAAAACAGTAAACCGGTCTTTGATGTTATTAAAACTTAGTTTACAGATGCTTTAACTTTGGCAAGGTTTTAGAACGAGAAAGGAGGGCGAAAAAAAGAATTAGTAAATAATGAGTTTTGATTTTTTTTTTTTATCTTCTCAAAATTAGAACCAAAACAACCCCAGCTCTTTGCTCTCCCCATCAGCTGGATCTCATATGCTTACAAAGACAGATTCTACCTTTAATTATTCAAGCGGTAGGTCTGCAGGCGGTCAGGAGGACGAGGTCCGTGAGGCCCCCAGGTCAGGAAAGCTTATGACCCGTGCGACTCCCCCAACTTTGTATACTGCGTCTTTGGAGAYCTGCGTCTAGCCAGGAGGCCAGAACCAGCTTGCTGTTACAGTTCTCTCTCTCTCTCAGGAAAAATCAAAAGGTGATTTGAGGCTGGCCTGCCTCAAACCAAGACAGAGTAATTTTCCTCATTAGCTCTGGAGGAGAAATTCTCTTGTCATGCCGGCATCTCGAAGGAAGGTCAGCTGAAGACGAAAAATGGCTGTTTCCTCATCTTCTTTCTTTTTCAGACTGAACCAAGAACGTGAGTTCGTAACTGAAGGAACAGAAGCTAAAAGACACGACCTTGGTT